>NC_081558.1:34782510-34783135 GCF_022355385.1 Mustela nigripes | reverse complement strand
TGTGGAAAAAAGACAGTCTCTTCAATAAATGGTGCTGGGAAAACTGGACAGCTATATGTAGAAGAATGAAACTCAACCATTCTCTTACACCGTACACAAAGATAAACTCAAAATGGATAAAAAGACCTGAACGTGAGGCAGGAATCCATGAGAATCCTAGAGGAGAAGATAGGGAGTAACCTCTTCAATATCAGCCACAGCAACTTCTTTCAAGATATGTCTCCAAAGGCAAAGGAAACAAAAGCAAATATGAACTTTTGGGACTTCATCAAGATCAAAAGCTTCTGCACAGCAAAGGAAACAGTCAACAAAACAAAGAGGCAACCCACAGAATGGGAGAAGATATTTGCAAATGACAGCACAGACAAAAGGTTGATCCAGGATCTCTAAAGAACTCCTGAAACTCAACACACACAAAACAGATAATCATATCAAAAAATTGGGCAGAAGATATGAACAGACACTTCTCCAGTGAAGACATACAAATGGCTAACAGACACATGAAAAAATGTTCATCATCACTAGCCATCAGGGAGATTCAAATTAAAACCACATTGAGATACCACTTTACACCAATTAGAATGGCCAAAATTAGCAAGACAGGAAACAACATGTGTTGGAGAGG
>NC_081558.1:34733090-34777510 GCF_022355385.1 Mustela nigripes | reverse complement strand
CGAAGATTAGTTGACCATAGAGTTGAGGGTCTATTTCTGGGCTCTCTATTCTGTTCCATTGATCTATGTGTCTGTTTTTGTGCCAGTACCATGCTGTCTTGATGATGACAGCTTTGTAATAGAGCTTGAAATCCGGAATTGTGATGCCACCAACGTTGGCTTTCTTTTTCAATATCCCTTTGGCTATTCGAGGTCTTTTCTGGTTCCATATAAATTCTTCTCCTGCTACATGCAGTTGCTGTGAACACTATGCTAATTTGTATGTATCTCCAAAACCATAAGTTGGAAAAACCAGTAATATTCCCCCGAAATGGACAATCAACCCTAATGGAAAAATTGTACTTCTTTTTGCAAGATTATGTTCATTCTCACTTTCTGAGAGAAGGATTTCTGTGAGTTAACTTGTCTTTTCTTTCACCCAAGTTCTACCTCTCAAAAACCACTCCACATTCTATAGAAACTACCCACACATCTTGACAATATTTAGAAGCAATCACTTTTTGTTTTGAGTACACAGTGGGTGTGAAGAAGCCTTTTCCCAGACCCAACAGGGTCAGCCACAATCGTAGCGGATTAAAATTACAGATCATGCTGCATTGGTGAACAAGTCTGGATCATGAGTGGCAGAAGGCCTATGTGTTCTTTGAAAAATTATTTTTTTTAGTAGTTTGATTCACAAGGTCTCTAAAGTGAGGGTCACAGGGCTGGGACCCTTCTTGTCTTAAGTTGAGGGTCTCTATTGGTTTCTCTTACTGATCTTGGTCAAAAGTCGTGATTACTCAAATCCTGTATCATGTATCATCCACTAAAAAAACACACACACACACAACACCTCATTGTGATGAGAGGTGAGATTACACCAGAGTAACAGAAACTTAAGAGAAAAAAATATAATTTAGGGACTGCAGATGGTCTTGTGAAACTAACAAAGGCAGAATAAACATTATCATATATATTCTGCCTTCTTCTTGCCCACTGTCTCAGAAAGGTGGGTGAATCACAGATAGTAAGGTGGTTGGTTAATGACAAGTGCTAGCCCTCATGCCCAAGAACAGATAGCTGGTTATTTGTAGATGGTATTTCCTCTCTGCTGGAGAAATATGATAAAATCCTAATTCAGCATATGATGCATGGGACAGAGTTTTTGGAGTAAAGATACTGGTTGTGGAGGAGCAAAATTGCCCATATTAACAGTTTGCCAGATGGCATACCTTTTCTCCTTCCCCATGTAATCACTATGCCAGCCCAGCCACCTCAAATGTCACCCCCTGTCATCTGGTATTAAAGGCCGTGTTGTGGTTGGTGATATTTTAATTGGGATAATACTGGGTTGAGTTACAGACAGTTCCCATGGAAAGAGAAGACATGCAGCAACCAAAGGGAAACAGGATCTTAACATCCCTTTTTTTCTTTTCATAGAGGACATTTTATGCCCTCTCTGAAAGCAAGTCTTGGCCCTAGCCTCCATGGTTCAAATTCCAAGACTTTCCCAAGGCCAGTCACAGATGAGTTGCAGCTGTAAACGTTTTATCTCCAAGGACTGGGGTCTTGACCCTATTTGCCCAAAGGTAGTCAGTATCTGGACACTTGAGCTTCTGTTTCTTCATGTAATGATTCAAGGTGTCTCTAGGACCATTAAGCTACTATAAGGAAAATACCTCCTTTTTAAGGATAGTACCCCAGGCCTCTGCTCTAAGAATGCTATGACAATGAAAATTATGGCCTGTTTAATTTAGGTTCTGCATCCCTAAGGGCCATGTCTTCTTGTGATGTCTACAGAAACTCAATTTCTATAAGCAGCGCCTATCCTGATAAATCTTACTGTACAGTATCTCTCATTCTAAGGGCTAAGTCCTATAGAAGTCTTAACAGCAGGAGCACTGAAGACCAGAAGACTGTAGCCCCATGAATTGTGTGCTGGGAAAACAAGAGACATGAACTCCACAGGCCCTGTGTGTCCTTCCTACTAGCCCAGGAAAAGAGATCTCAACATGGAAAACCCAAAACTGAGAACTTGAAGCATCAAGCCTTGGTGGACTTTCTTTTCCTCTGAATGAATGAAATATTTTTAGACCAGGTTAAGCCAAGTGAGCCACTACTTCTTGGAAGTCAGTATGGAGAGAAACTCAAGATGCTGGAATGTGTGAAGAAAGAAGCAAGGCAGCTTTGGGCAAACTGGGAAGTCCTATCTGGATTAGCAGTATTCTAGAATAGGGTTTAAGAATGTGGACTCCAAGGTCAAACTTTCATGGTTAAAATCCCACTTAATAGCTTTATGGCCATGAACAAGATATTTAAATTCTCTGTGCAAAAAGGTGGGAATAATCACAAATAATAGGAGGTGATCATTGGGTTATTATCAGTATTCACTGAGTCTACCTATAAATCTCTTAGACCCATGCTTGACCTTAACAGATTCTCCATTAGTATCATTATTATCCATCATAACCATCACTAGATTTTGGAGCTAGGCCATGGCAGTGCCTAGCTCCAGACCCAGTTTTGCATGCATTATGATCAACACTGAACAGCATTCCCAAGGTTGAACTGGTTCTTGGTCCTTGGAGGATGGTTGGATAGCTTCTGTATGGAAGATACATCTCCATTCTTTGGGTCCTTAGCTAATGTAAAGGGTCAGGTGGCTGGAAGTATCTTCTACTTTTCAATCATCAGTCTCTGAAAGGCATTAAGATAGAGGTTTGGATAGAATGAGACTCCAAAGGGTGCCTGGGTGGCTCAGTGGATTAAAGCCTCTGCCTTTAGCCTGGGATTGAGCCCCCACACTGGGCTTTCTGCTTGGCAGGAAGCCTGCTTCTCTTCCTCTCTCTCTCTCTCTCTCTCTCTGCCTGCCTCTCTGCCTACTTGTGATCTCTGTCTGTTAAATAAATAAATTAAATCTTAAACAAACAAACAAAAAAAAAAAAAAAAAAAAACAAGACTCCTAATATGTTGTAATTTGAGCTCAGTCTCAGCCAAGGATTGCTCATAGACAAGGAAACTCAAAAGATGCTGAACTGGACTTACTGATGGAGACCTTTTCTTTCCTCCAGGTACCACCCCAGCCTTTGGCCAATGTTTCCAGTTTATGAGTGTGAATGCAGCTATGGCTAAGCTGTCTGCTTCCATATAGTCCAGCTCCCTGGCCATGCAGTAGCCCCCGATGGTGACACTGGGACTCAATTACCTCACAGTATAGCCACAGGCAGACTGGGAGCCCAATGTCTTTTACTACAACTTTAAGTCCTTCTTTCAGGCAAAAGGAAAACAATACCAAGTAGGAATGTGGAACTGAAGGAAGAAAGGGAGAACACAAAATGATACAAACGTGAGCAAACATAAAAGATTTTTTTCCTTATTTTTAAAAGTTTTACAAAGTACTTGGATACTTTAAGCAAAAAAAGCAACATGTAATGGGGTTTATAGACTATGTAGGAGTAAAATATATAATAGTACAAAAGAGGAAAAAAAATTTATATTTTCTGCTAAAATGTTTGAAGCAATATAATGTTTTTTGAAGGTAGGCTTTGATAAATATGTATTGTCAATTCTAGAGCAACCACTAAAAAGTAAAGAGGAAGAACCAATAAGCCAATAGTAAGATTAAATGAAATAAACCAAAGTCAGTTCAAAAGTGGGCTAGGAAATAGTACAAATGGAATGAAGAACACATCAGACAAATAGAAAATAAATAATAAAATAGATTAACATAACGATAATCACATTAAATGTAAGTCGTCTAAACATTCTAATTAAAATGTAGAAATTATTGGGCGCCTGGGTAGCTCAGTGGGTTAAAGCCTCTGCTTTCAGCTCAGGTCATGGTCCCAGGGTCCTGGGATCGAGCCCCGCATCAGGCTCTCTGCTCAGTGGGGAGCCTGCTTCCTCCTCTCTCTCTGCCTGCCTCTCTGCCTGCTTGTGATCTCTGTCTATCAAATAAATAAATAAAATCTTTTTTAAAAAATGTAGAAATTATTAAATTGGATTAAATAAGAAATTCAACTACATGCTGCTTACAAGGGAATTATTTTAAATATAAAGACAGAGACCAGTTAAAATTAAAAGGATGACAAAAGATAGACCATGCAAACACCAATCAAAAGGTAGTAAGAAAGATGATGGGCTGAGATTTGGGGTTGAATCTTAGCTCTGTTGCCTACTCAGTGGGGAATATAGGCAAGTCACTTCTTGGAGCTTTGAATTTTCTTCCATTTGTTTGAAGTGAAGCTAAGAGAACCTGTCCCATGGGATTGTATAATTTAATTTAATTTATTATTTATTTATAATTATAATATAATATATAATATATATTACATAATTATAATATTATTTATTTTTATTTATTTATTTATTATAATTTAATTTAATATAATTTAAGTGAGTTAATCATACTAAGCATGTGACTTAGTTCTTAGCATATTTTAAGTGCCTAATAAATAATAGTTGTTGAATTGGTATTAATGTTTTTAGCTTTGTTGTATTAACCTCTAGATGTGACCCTCTGAAAGAGCTTGTCAAATAGTCATGGTCTCCGAGAAGTTTCTTGTTCAGTCTGGGTCGTGAGATTCCAGCAAGCATGCAGAAGGAATTTGTATTTCGGAGGCTGAAAAACAAAAGTCAGTCTGCAGTACAAGTTGGTTAGGCAATCACAGTCGCTGCGGAGCTCTTGGAAAAGATCGATTGGCCTTATCTTTGAGTAGAGCTGGGACCGTCTGTCATCCTAGAGCTGATGGGAGGCTGGCTTCCCTCAGCCTCTAAAGAGAGGGTATGTGCCCTGCTTGATGTGGAAATGTCTGGATAAGTGAGTGGATCAAGGCAGGAAGGACACCTGGAAACTGCAGGGCGTACTTGCTGTCAGTGGGTGAACGAGAAGGGAGCATCCATTCTCCCAGTTCTGCTGTGACGTTACGTAAAGATAATGTAACACAGATGCTCGGGATAAATAATTCAGAGGAAAACAAGAAACATAAAACCCAGGCAGCAGCCAAGATATCTGCAGAAGCAGCTCTGGTGCACCCTTGTTCTGACAAAGTCTGCGTTTGAACTTTATATCCAGATGTGAATCCTTAATAGGAAAGTGCAAACATAGTAATTCCACTGGGCTGGAAGCCGTGTGATGGATTCAGCTGAAGCTGCTGCCTCAAGCACCTGTTTTCCAAGAACGTTGCCATTTACTTCCTTGCAAGCAACCACCCTCCCTCCGGGTTTCCTCTCCACAGCATGCGCCCAACAAAGATATCTCAGTGTCGCCCTAAACAACCAAATATTGAATCCTGATTTTATGGAATAATAATACTTGATAATCCATACTCTTTATTGGGCAGCTGGCATATGGCACTGTACTAAGTACCTGCTCCATTTTATCGTGTTTAATCCGCACAAACATCCTTGGAAGAAAATGATATTATTTTTCCATTTTGGAATAGTAGGAAACTGAGGTCAGAAAGGTTAAGTCACATATCCAAAGCCAAACAGATAGGAAGTGGTAGAGTAAGAAACAAACTCTGGGCGCTCTAACTCAAAAGCCTGATCTCTTAATCACTGTTGCCCCACTCCGCCAGCTATGCAATCGTTAGGAACATTCTTTCAATGCAGGATGATCACCCAGTGATTGGCAGCTTCTATAACCGTGCGTTTTAAAACTTGCAGAGTGACGCATGGCATGAACCTCGCTGGCACAACTTCCTGCTTTCTGTCTCCCTTCTTTCAGTTCCTAGCGAGGTTCCTTCCCATAGACAAGTCTCTTAACCTCTCTGAACCTCATTCCCCCACAGAATCACTGTGCCTGCCTCATGGATCCTTGTAGAGATGAAATAAAATAATCCATGGAAAGGGCACAGTTAGCAGTGCATGGGACATATGAAATATGCACAAACAGTAGTAGTAATTAGTGGTCCAAACGATTGGCATGTGAGGCAAAATGCCCACCATACTTCTTGGAGAAATCAGGCTTGTCAAGGATGAAGGTTCTTGGAGGCAGTGGTCCAAGCGATTGCCCACTGGGGCCTCCCCTGGCTTGACTGAACGACTGCCCCGAGCTGTGTTTGTTGGTTGGAAACAGGCAGAAGGGGAATGGAATCACTCACCATATGTGAGTAAAATATGTATAAACAAAGCTGCAATTTCTTGTGAAATCCAATCCACAGGCTTCCTTTTTATCATTAAAGTTTGAAAGTAGATAGAGAAGGGCAAGAACCAACCAAACTTCATAGCCAAGACCATCGGTTGAGGAAATAATACCACCTTAAGATTTTCAGACGATAACAAACATCTCTTCTACATATGGAAACCGACACACATCTGTCTCCAAAACACTTGTTTTTATTATTCAATTGATGATGCCACAAACAGAGCAGTCTTATTTGGCAAAAGCTCCCAAACTATAGATTTCATAAATGATAATACAGAACATAATCTAAAACAAGTTTTAGTATCTCATTTTCCATCCTTTCATGACACAGCATGCTTTTGGAAGAAAGGCTTGTGCTTTTACACGTATTCGGGAGAATTCTTTTAAGTATAGAGCAGAAGACTGTTTTACAAGTCAGCCTGTCTGATAGATGTCCTTTACTGCTTCTGTGGTTAATTCGATATAGGCAAAGTCCAAATTTTATATCATTTCTACCCTTCTGAGGCCAGGAAAGTAATAGTGAGGTATATAGTGGTTCTGTAGATATCCTATACTACTTGCCATTTTCCCTCTATGTTCATATTTGATTTTATTTCTTGGGATTTTTAGTTATTTTGTGAGTGTTTATCTTCCACCTCCAGTAATGTTTTAAGCAGTGAAAACTATATTGCACTTGAATAAACAAGTATCTTGTATACCCATGCATACATTTACAGACACACCATACACACACACACATACACACACACACACACACACACCCCTTAAAAGTATAAACATAAGGAGACTTTTTTAGCATCATTATTATATGTACCCCTTTCATGAAATGTTATATAAATACTGATTTATCTTAATTACAAAGCAATTATATACATTTTCTTATACTAAACTGATTGATCATTGAACATTCTATCAAAAACCAATGATGTACTATTATACCTTGGCTAATTGAATTTTAAATTTTTTTTTAAAAAAAGCTTAATAGCTAACACTTAGCACTTAGCGAGGCACTGTGATAAGCACTTTATTTAATTTTATCATGAAAACAACCCTATAAAGTAGGCACTATAATCATGTCCGTTTTTCAGAAGAGGAAATTCGGGTGTAGAATAACTAAATAATCCTCCTAAGCTACTCATCCAGTCAAATGGGAAAGAAGTGACGCAAATCCCCTCTGCCTCTCTCCCTCCCCCAAATCTTCTTAGTCTCTTCACTACCTTGTCTTTCGTAGAGATGATTTTACCAGCTCATTCACTAATGGAGGAGGCCCAGGGAGGTGAAATGGACTGCCCACCATTTCTGAGAAAAATTTTTAGTAATAGAGCCAGGGCAAAAATTTGGGTCTTCCGATTCTTCATCCAGTGCTTCCCCCCAGCCCCCGGCTCTTCAAAGTTACTTATTTTTCTCTCCAAAGTTCACAAATCCTCTTGTGGTTGGCGAGAGCTTCAAATATCATTTCTGCTCTTTCCCTTGCCAAGAACATCAGCAGCCGTGCCGTGGTCAGAAGGGCACAGTGCTGATTCTGGAGAACATCCTGTGTTGATAAAGACAACAAGAGAAAACACTGTCTCTGGGAGCACTTTGAAGCCATAGGAAATCCCCAAAGGGCCCAGGCTGATGGACCACCAGTTGCTAGTTTGGTCCTAAAATTCCCCGAGATCCTGCAAGGGATCTCCGAGCACCTTTCAGAGCCCCCGGCCCATGCTTGCACGTGCTGTTCCTCCTACCCTAGACCAGATGCTGTTCATTTCCCAGTCGACATCTGGTGTTGTCAGGGTACTTAACAGTTGCTGATTGGTAATGTGAACAGAATATACTGATGGCTTTCCCCCAAGCGCTTTAAGGTAGAAAAAGGAGAAGAAAGAGAGAAAACGTTTACCTGTAATAGTATTTAAATGTGTTAGTTGCTTGTTTTGTCTCTCTCCAGGTTCAACTGTACATAATAGAGCTACAGAGTTTGCATAATTATCTGCCTAACACCTAACATCCTCAGGACATGAACTCCGTGAGGACAGGGACCCTGTTTCTTTGCTCCCCCACTGCGTTCCCAGGACCCAATTTCCTATCAGTCAGGGTAATAAATAGTTTTACCTAAGAGGTCAAGGTCTGAGGGTGACCACAAGAAAAATGCAACATCTCAGCTATATGTACTGAAGCCACAGAACATTGTCCTCCCATAATAAGTTATTGCTAACTTCAGGAATGCATTTTGCTTGTCTTTGAACATGTGCTATACACACAGAGAAAGACGGAAACCACTAGTGTGGAATTTGAAATGTTAATACTATCTGCATTAGAAAGAATGAACAGACTGGAGGAAAGCTAATCCCAAAGGCATGTCTTATACCACACATTAGGAACAACTGAGTACTTACATATCCTCCAAGCACAGAGCAGCACCCAAAAACTCTCGCTCCCTACTTACACCAAATCCTATTACTAATCATTTACACCCCAGAAATGTTTCTGGGGTGACCTTGATGACTCATAGCTGTGGAGAAATGGACAGCAGAACATATTAATTCCACCTAGCTTCCCCCACACAGGAATGCTGATGGTTACAGTCTTTGGCAAGCCACTGGGAAAATTAGTCGTGTTCAAATTCCCACATAAACTCTCAGCCACTAAAGTCAGTTGAGTTCTAACGATGCAAGAAATAAGGATTCGAGAGTCGTGTGCCGCAGAGCTGCAGAATTTGGGAATGGTGGTCCATCATTGACAGAATGAGCTCTGTTTTGCTGGGAGTAGAAATAACAGCCATTGGTTCATGTTCTTTCTCTCTTAGTACCATCATTAAGTGCATAGTTGGGAGAAAAATATCAGACTTCTCCTCCGAAAAACAATAGCAATAAAAAAAATATTTTAAAGGAAGATACAACAGTGTCTTCTCTCCCTAAAAAGTTTTATGAGTTTCCTTTCCTGGATGAAGCTATAAATTTTTATTCAGAAATGATAAAAGAGAGTTTGATGCTTTTTCATGAGTTCTTTATTCAGGGCACTGTCTTCCATTAGAAAACTGAGAAAATGGTATCTTAAAAGCCTGGGAATTTTGTTTCCAATTTGTCCTCATTTTGGTAGAAAATTTGAGGGAAAACTAAGAATTATGTTTTTGACCTTTTCTTCTGGTTAATGGATTTTTTTTTTTTTTAGCCCAAGTCATGTTGGCAAAAGAATCCTACACTTTGATTCTGCAGTGCAAAGGCATTACAGTATGACATGAATGTGACATTTAATGTTTCATGCCTTGCATATTAATAGAGGGGGTAGTAGGAAAGAGCTGTCCTGAGGGCAAAGCAAGACTTAAATTTTTCTTCAAATGTTCATCACTTTTCTGCTCTCATCTCAGAGGGGATTATACTGCCCGAATAGCTGTAGGCAGACATCCTTTGCAACCTAGCCGCAGCTCTGAGAAAGAGTTTAAATAACATTTTCTACAGAATTCTCATACTTACAGCTAATATTTTGGATCATTTCAAGAAAAATTTAATCGTGAACTCTTTCCACTTTTTTCGTGTATGTTACCATAACAACTAGAATCAGATTATGTTTGTAAGTAACTCAGCAGAATCACATGAATCGCCCTACCAGTGAATAAATCACTTATAGCCTCATCCTTCCAGTAAAAAATATTTTAGCTACTCACTTATTTTCTCTTCCATTCCATGCTTAGCCAAATTTGTTGTTTAACAGGATTTTTTGAGGGGGAGGGTTTGGTGATAATATTTGATTTGATACCTGGACACATAACTAGTTAACTCTTGGGAAGCTTTAGGGAGATGGTCATCAGGAAATCGATAGGAGGGAATGTAGTCATAGATCAGCTGGAAATGAATACATTTTATAGAGATCAAATTTGTGGCTCTGACATTAGCAGCCTGATCTCATTAACAGGACTGATTATCTTTGTTTAGGTATATAATTTTACTCCTTTTCAGGTATGTGACCCTTTGGGTCTGCACTGAAGCTACGTATTACAGTGCATAGAGAAAACAGGTTGACTAACTGAAAGTGAAAGATCCCTTATTAGACTCTTTTTTTCCCCTAAAAAGTTTTTTCTCATTCATCTGAAAATATGTACCCAGTGTGTTTATTAAAATGGCCATATGAGTGATTAGAGTTAATGTCTGAAGTCCTAGTTGTATCTGCTAAAATACACACACACACACACACACACACACACACACACACACACACACACACAGATAATTCTCAGAACATGGCACAGCCATCAAAAGTACCTGGTCCATTTTATCTCTAACCCACTGTCCCCTTATCATTGGTTATCTCTCCCAAGATCGTCATATAAAGAAATAGCCTACTCACAATTTAAATGTTTAAAGGATAGCTACTCCTTGAAGATTTGAGCTTCTCTCACACACACAAGAAGTTATAATTTAGAAAGCTCCTGTTCTGTCCTAAGAAGAGCTAATGTCTCTTTCCTTGCCCTTTGTCTCTATTCCTGCCAGTTCCAAATACATGGATTTCTTCAAACTTTTACAGGTTAACATGATGAGTTATCTTAATAGCAGGAACAGCCACAGACACCTCAACACTGACAACCTTCTTTTCTTTGTGGGCATGTTACCCTATCAGGGAGGGATAGACATTTTATTTCTTCTCTCTAGGAAAAAAGAGGGCATTGTTGAGTTTACAGGAGAATTGGTTATCTTTCTCTCTGTCTCTGTCTCTCTTAGACACACACACAGACACAAACTCACACACATGTACGCACACAACATGCACAAAACATGCTCAGCACAAACTCACACATTCAGACACGAAGGATATAGTTTTCTGTTTGCAGTCCTATGGAAAAGGGAGCTGGATTATTTCAGAGTCAGAGGAAATGGATGTCGGTATTGAAAACTGAAGCATGGGGCAAGATTGAGTCCCCTGAACCAAAACAGGGCCTTCCCACAGAAGAAAGAAATGATGGTTTCCAGAGTGACCAAAAGGTGATAGGACCACCAAGTTCCACATATTTGTAAACAACAGCAAAAATTTCCATCCCTCCATTTGGCATAAAAGGAGTGGTGTTACTCACCTTGGAGTTATTATGAAGGTCATAATGAGCATTTATTTAAGTGACTACAAAGGTGGATAAAAGGCAAGAGGTCCTTTTCCAAATTTTCTTTTTTTTTTTTTTTAAGATTTTATTTACTTATTTATTTGACAGAGAGTATAAGAGAGCACAAACTGAGGGAGCAGTAGAGGGAGAAGGAGAAGCAGGCTCCCCACTGAGGAGGGAGCCCGATGCGGGTGGATCATGACCTGAGCTGAAGGCAAATGCTTTGTGAAAGCCTCCCTTACATCATATCACGAAGTTACAGCTTTGGCTTCTGCTCTGTAACATTTTGTTCTTATATTTCTAATAGCATTTACACTACAGTTTAGATGATTGTTTACCTATTTGCTTCCTCTTTCCTCAGACCCTGGATTCCACATTATAAGTAGCTTTAAGAGCAACAGTCTTGCATCATATGTACAGGTTAGGTTTATGCCAAGGCAATAAATGACTCTAAATCTAAGTAACATAAAAAAAAAAAAATCAGTTGATTTCTTGTGCACATTTTATGTCCATCAAGGGTCAGCTAGAGTCCTACACCCAGAACTGTTGGACTCTGAAGCCCGTGTTTTTAATCATTTTTGTTATACTACTTCCAGAACATCCCTTCATGATTTTTTAGTAACCTAGCTAAGGCTAGTTCTGAAATGCCCTAGAAAGACCATGTGTTACTGTCAGTTAATTGGTAAATATGAAATCAAACCATATTAATACAAAAGCTGGGAGGAGTAGTTTCAAGCCAGCATTGTCCAAACCTGTCTTCTAATATTTAGCATTTTGTACTTTTTCTAGCCTTTTGACACTCCGGATACCATGCTTACAAAACCTGAGGTGTCCACTGAATGCTTGCACAAATCCTTAAAGAGGTCCAAAGTTATTATCTAGGGCAAATATGGGCTCTTGGCCCCCTGGCTCCTCGTCGTGAGACTAAGGATACTGAACTAGTCTTCTGCCTATTGGACAATCAGTTTCAGCTCATAAACATTTCCAATGACCACGCTGCCCCCTCGTGGAAGGGAATGTCTGCTGCTGTCCTTGGTTCTGAAATAGCAGTCAGGGGCTTGCCATAGCTGCTTTTCCTTATACCAGGACCTGAGGAGAGAGCCTGCTCTAAGCTAAACCAGTGTCCGAAGTTATTCCTTGTTTCTTTTCTCTATCAATAGGGAGTAGAGCTGATTTCATGGAATTTTTAGGGTCCTGTCACTTTGCTTACCTGGTTATTTTTATCTAGAAAATTGGGAACACATAAGCTTTTTTCTGTGCATTCTGATCCTACCAGTTGTGGCTGCAGTTGTTGTTGCAACTGTCTGAATAAAATATAAAATAATTACACTAGATGTAGAAAATTTTTTCTGGTCATGGGGCGGATTTTGATATAGCACATGCCAAAACTCGGCTTGCTGTAATTGATATTTTAGGGAAGAACCCATGGAAATGCTACTATTCAATCTGCCATTCTTTACCCATTATTAAATAAGGTATGCAGCACACAGAATACCTGGGTCACATTATCTCAGTTGGCTCCCCCCAGAAATGCCAATTTCATTTATGCTCTCGTTTATTATAGAAGGTTGGTAAAAAAATCATTCTTGCAAGAGCCTGTGCCTCCTGCAAAGTTGAAGATATTCTTCACTGTTAGCCCATGAACCTTAAAAAGAATTCTGTTGCAAGAAAAACTTTCTCTCAAGGAAACTTTTCTGCCTTCTTTTGTCCAAGAAGAAAAAATGAATATTATGTAACCTAGTGTGATTTTTCTGTCTGTATGAGCTGCTAGAAAATGTATAGCCGAGCTCAATTTCTATTAGCAGTAATGAATTCAATTCAAATGCCTGATATTGCCTGCACCCTTGCCCTTTCAAATGAACCTTATTCGATTTTTATCATTAATTGATTTATTTTGTTTTTCTATGCACAGCCTACTAAAAATTCATCTATTTATAATTTATAGTTCTTCCAAATAGTCTGTTTTGCCCTAAGTTTTGTCAGCTGTTATAAATATTTTAAGGTAAAAGGGAAACATATTCTACATGTATAAATAAATCATAATTCCAATTAACTTAATCTATTCCATATAACAAGTATATTTGAAGAGTTACTATTGGAAAATAAACAGGTATTTTTTATATTGCTATGGATTAAATAAACTGGGACTAAAAAATTAGGTTGGCAGGGCTCACAATGTGTTATCTCTTATGTAGCCATTTACAGAATAAAGCAAGGATTCCCCAAAAGAAGCATTCTGGTGGAATTAAGAACTTGGGCTCGGCTAAATTAGGCATAAGTTAAAGGGGCCTGGAACATAGTAAGCACTCAATAAACGTTAGCTGTACCAATGCCTATAGGTAAGAACTACCATTATCATTATATTACAGCTAGTATTCTTCCCTGACCACTCTGTTTAAAATTGTAAGACAAACAAAACAAAACAAAACAACGCTCCTCATCGACCTTCCCAATTTTATTTTTGTACATGGCACTTACCACCATCGTGTATGCTGCATGTCTGCTGATTCTGTCTCTCTGATTAGAATGACTTTTATTTGTTGTTTGTTTGTTTTGCTTTTTTCCATAGTCTCAGTACCTAGTCAGTGCCTGGCATGTAGTAGGTTCTTAATAAGTAGCTGATGAACAAATGAGTACATAGCTCATCCTGAGTAACTACGTGGAATAGTATTGTGTGGGAGGTGAGATTCTTTATCTAGAACCTAAAAAGGATAACAAAAAGGTTAGATGGCACTATCCAAACCCTGTACTACAGCATGAGAATATTCTTCATAGAGCCAATCTGAGCCCAATTATTTGTTATAACTATTTGTAACAAAAAACTATTTGTAACAATTTGTTTCAATTATTTGTTACAAATATCACACAGTGAGATTTGAAGATCAATTTTAAGACTCCCCTTGAAAAAAATTGGTGAAAGCTTTAACCCATATGGCTGAGAGAGGTTCTTGCCACATCAGGGTGTCCTGTGTTATCAAAGATTCTGGAGCCTGTATACTTCAACTGTTGGAGCAGAATGTCCATGTGGCCACATCTTGGTTGGTGATAATGTTCATTATTAACAAATCTTGTTTTATCATCTAATTACTACAGATCTTCTCTATCAAGTTTCTTGCTGTTCTGCCTGGAAGTGGCCACTCTTTGTATCAGAATTGTTATTATTCTCTTAATCTGTAACTCCCAAAAGCTCAGACCATATGAACACAGAACCCTGGTTGACCACACTGTCCAGGTGCCCACCTGGTCTGACCTCCAGCATCACCATTTACTGATGAATGTTCCTCATCGAATTACTTATACCTATGAGTCTGTTTATTCGTGAAGTGGGAGTGAGAAACAACCCTGAATCATGATGGGAGGATGATATAAAATAAACCACATAAAATGCCAAGCACACAGTAAATACTCAGTAAATAATCACATATTGCTAAATATCCCTATTTGGCATACCATCATTTTAGATGCTGTAGGATTTTTAACTTGACTCTTAGCATTATTGTGAGAAAACTGTCTTTGCTGCCTCCCTCGTCAGTATTCTTTTTCTTTCTCACAGAATTTCTTTCCCTACCAGCCACCTCCCCTCAAAAAGCAAATAATAGGAAAACTTACCTCTTACTTATTTGTACCTTAACTTGTTTAAAACGGGTTGGGGTTGCTTATAAAATGAAGTTCTATTTACAAGATGAGGTTTTCATATTTTTCCTCAGCCTTTTGTCCAAGAATGAATATTATGTAACTCAGTGCAGTTTTCTCTGTCTTAACTGGGTCCAGCCACTGGGAAAATGTCTATATGCAGCAAAGATGAACTCATTCCAAGTTATCCTTCTTGCGTCATGTGTGATATATAAGATATTTCAAAGAGTAAGGGTTTAAGAGGCAGAATGACGATATATACCTGCCCATATCCCATAAGACTACACTTTTTAAAAATTCACTTGACTGAGATGCTTCACGCATATATGATACATTGTGGAGTCACTGGTCATACAGGAAGCACGGTTTGGGATTTGTACTTTTATACTTGATACTGGTCTCCTCAGAAATATATCTGAACACAGTGGGTAAATAGGAAGGGAAAGAAGTGGTAGTTTTTAAATGTGGAAACCACAGGCTCATGGAGAAACCTAACTGGTTTTTTGAAAACTCTTAAAAAATGAGTGACCAACTTTGAGACCCAGAGCAGCAGTGTGTTTGCTATAATTCTCACTGCTCTGCTGTGAACCCCCAAGTCTCCCTGACCAGAAGAAAAGCAGCTCTCCCATAAGTGAGCCAGGTAGTCAGAGCTGAAGCTATTACTTAGAAATAAATAAACAGACTCTAAAGAGAAATTATTTATCAAGCATTGACAAATTACTTGTAACAAAGCAAAGGCATTCAAGAATTTTATACTTGATGACAATACCAATGAGGAAATAAGTGTGCCAAAAAGAAAAAGGCACATTAATAAAGTCAGTTCTTGGTAGACAAAGGTCAGGATTTGAATTGGAGAAAGTGCTTTGGGAATTGTCTTTGTGTGTTGTTTCATTGGGGTGTGAGGGTGGGGGGTGGTGTGCGGCTTTATTTTATTTTTCCCTGTCCATGAAATCATGTAGATAAGAGCAAGATTGAACTCTAGTGGTGAAAAGTCCAAACTACGGGCTATTTAAAAATCCTTCTACGTATGAAATAATAGCCCTGGAATACTGTACCTAAATAAAGAGGTTCAGGATGCCGCAAGCCCCAGCGACAGCAGCAGACTTGATCCTAAAAGAAGAGTCTGTTTGAAAGTACCCAGGTTCCTCCCATATGGTGTGGCTGTTATGGCTACATCAAGGCAGCACGCTGTTCTAGGGCCAATGCCAAGGGACGGTATTTTTAGATTTCTCAAAGCAACCACTGAATATATATGAATCTACAAGGATAGCATTCATGAAGTAATGTGCTGAAAATAAATTTTATTAAGAATTCCTTAAGTCAACCTTGCCTATAACCATGTTAATAAAGAACAGGCCCAGCCTGAGTTTCATTCAATCCTCAAACATGAATTAAGCCCCTTCTCTGTTGAGACACTGTTGGGGGACATTGAGAGGTATTGGACAAGTGTCTTGCCTTCCTGGATGGATGATAGTAGAGGCATAGAGCACTCACAGAGCCGGGTTTGCCAGACTTCCTCTGAAGACTGCTGTGAACAGCATCCACCCATCGCTTGGAACTATGCGCCACACCATCTGAACGAGGTCCTTGCAGCACATCATCCTGTGTCTGAATACCTTGCTCTAGCTTGAAGCTGGGATCCTCCTAGATTTCACTCAGAAAAACATAGCTCTGTGTATAAAATCTGTGCATCATTCAGAGATTATGGGTATCATTTGCTCTTATTGGTTGGATGATTATTTTTTGTCCTCTAAAATTTGAGTGAGCTGGTCAACAACTCAGGCTTATTGTTGAGGTCCCATGGGGCAGGATTTCCCAGAGCATATTGGGCAGAAAATGGTGTTGGATGTGCAACACCAATAGGCAGTGCGCTAGTCTAAAACGGGGAAGGGGGTGGGAATGTATCTTCTTACATATGTAAATATCAAGATGGGGCAGATCCGGCTTCAGGGATGACTGGATTTAAAAACTTAAATCCCATGTGGTTATTATTTATCCCTGTTATTCCCAGTTATTCACATTTCCCTCCTTCTTTTCTCTCCATCTTTCAACTAGTCTCCCCCGAATGTTGGCTTTTCTTCTGCCACAGACAGGTTTTCTCCATGGACCAAGGAGTGAATTACAGAACACTTAAAAGTTACAGCCTGAGAGATAAGGGAAGTCTGTTTTCCAGATCCAGCCTGTAATTCTTAGGGATATGCTCTGGCAGTCCTGGTTGGGTTCACGTGCCCACCCTTGAGCCAAATTATGAGGCATATAGTTTGCCGAGCATGGGTCACATGTTTGCCTACCCTTGTGTCAGGGTGCAAAGTGTTTGTATCAGAAAAAGGTAGGGTAGAATTATTGCATGAGAGGTAACAATCCTAGCTGGAGTCTACTCAAGACTCAAATCCCCTATAAGGGACTCCTTGGAGAAGGGATTCTGTGCTGATATATATTTAAGAATTTTTAAAATAAAATTAATCCAGTTCCTTTACTGCAAGACTGCTCAGAACCTTTAATACGGGAATCGCTTAGTGAATCTTCATAAACTGGATATGTAAAACAGTATTTATTAATCTTTGTTGTCCCCATGACACTTTTTTTCACAACTAAGTGTGCAGGTATTTGGAAAATATAACTCTAGAGAAACAATGCCATAAAGTTTATAGATTGTTTCCACTCATAAATGTTAAATTTTGCCATCCTAGATTTCTGTCCCATGTAACCAGGTTGTACGGTTAATAGAGCTATTCTGATTTCTATTCCACAAGTTCCCATTTGCTTAACAAATATTTATTGGGTGCTTCAGCATGGTTCTAGGAGCTGGGAACAGCAGTGAATAAAACAGATAATAAGTGAGCCCTCACAGAATAATATACTAATATAGAGACTATCACAAATTAGATTTGCAATGATAGGTGATAATGACTGCCCCACAGAGAACTAACACAGACTAGGGGGATAGAGAATAAAGGAGGAGATAGAATAGGTGAGTTAGTCAAGGGAGGCCTCTCAGGGAGGTGACATTTGAACACAGGCTTGCCTGCAGTACCACAGCTGGCCTACTCAGACATCTGGAAGTGCAGCATTCCAGACCAGTCCAGGCACAAGCTCTGGGACGGAAACACACCAACGCACTTGGGGTAATGCAAGAAGGCCAAGGATCGAGGGAGTCAGGAAACATTTACTATTACCATGTTGTGGGGAAAGGGTAAAAGATTTGAGTAAACAGACGGGAGTATGAGCTGCTAAGCTGTGGTAGGCAAACGAAGCCAGCATCTGTGGGAAGTGTTTTTGGAGATGGTTGATGGGGAAGGACTAAGAGACTGTGGTGGTGTAGGTAATGTGGATATAAGCTGGGGCAGTAGCAGTGGGACTATGAAGGAGAAAATCCCTCAGCCTCATATTACCAGATTGGTATGACTACACACCTTTAGAGGGAGAGGAGGGGTTGGGATGGGTAAATAGAGTTGACATCCCACATCTCAGTACAATCACACGTTGAGAAGGCAAGGAGACTGGTGCACGAAGAGCTCAGCACTCAGCGGGTGACAGAGGACGTAAGTACCCAAAGAGTGGAAAACAAGGTCCCAAAGGTTAGTGTGCATTTGGTGCAGAGACTGCTGGGAATCACTGAAGGTTTTTGACCCAGGGAATGACCTGATCAGTGCAAATGTTTGAGGCATATGGATGCCTTTTGTTTTCCCCAGCTTATATCAACACTTCACTGTTCTATGCCCCAACCCTTCAGGACCCTGAGGTAAGGCACAGAACTGAGGTACTTATCTGAACAAAGGCAGGAATCGTTAATAATGCCTAAATTCCAGAAGCTGTCACTTTCAACTCTCAAGCATTGCAAGGAAATTAATGATACTTCAAGTGGTTAGGCTGAACAAGATAGAGTGATACCAGGAGGCACTATAGCACAGTGGTTTATAATATGAACTTGGCCCAGTTCTGGCCTCTCCTAGCTGAGCGACTATTGCCAGGCTCCCTGTGCATCAGATGCCGCATCTATAAAATGGAAATAATGGTGGGACTTTGATAAAATATTTTTATGAAAATTAAATAAAACAAGCCACACAATATGTTGAAAGTAGTAACCAACGCTCTAAAAGAAAATGGTACTGTCTTTGGTAAATCAATTTTTCTACCTGTCCTCACTCTCCATGTCCCAAACCCCCACCTACCACCATGACAGATCAACAAATAAAAATGAAGGAAGGAAAAGCTAAATTGATCCTCATGATAACAGAAAGAAAAGGAAAAATTCATTGGACTTGGGGTTAGAGAACATCTCAGGGAGGAGAGAGCAGAGCTTGATGTTTTAGAGCTGGACTGCCTAAATAGGGCAGCCACTAGACACATGTGGATATTTACAATTAAATTAATTTAAGTAAGGTAAAATTTAAAGTTAAGTTCCTTAATCATGCTCCTCATGCTTCAGTGTACAATGACCACAGTGGTTAGTGGCTACCATATTGGGCAGCCCAGCTCTAAAGCATTAGATGCTATGCACACACCTAATTCTCTCCAGGTCTAACATACCTAATTCTCTCCAGGTCTGTCTAGTGGCATAATAGCTCATTCATTTTTATTGCATAGTATCCCATTGTATGGATGCATCACAGTTTATCTGCCTATTGAAGGACTCTTTGGTTGCCTTCAGTTTGTGTTGATTATGTAAGTGCTGCCAAAGCGGGCACAGTTTGTGTTGATTATAAATAAAGTGGTTATCAACATTCACATGCTGGGTTTTATGCAGACATGCATTTTTCTCATTAGTTCGGTAAATATCTGGAAGCAATATTGTTGGAACATGTAGTAAGCCTATTTTAGCTTTGTAAGAAACTGCAAAATTCTTCTAAAGTGGATACACTATTTTTGCATTCACCCCAACAGTGAATGAGACTTCCTGTTGTTCCACATCCTTGCTAGCAATGGATGCTGTCAGTTTTTTGGATCTTAGTCATTCTAATAGGCATATAGTAGTATCTTCTTGTTGTTTTAATTTGCATTTCTGTAATGACAAATGACATTTAACATATTTGCCATCTTTATATTCTTTTTGGTAAAATTCAGTTCAAATCTTTGGCTCCTTTTTTCCTGGGTTGCTTCTTTTCTTACTGTTAAGTTTTAACATATGATCATGTATTGTAGATACAAGTCCAATATTAAATATACAGTTTGAAAATATTACCTCCCAATGTGTTGCTTGTCTTTTCCTTCTCTTGACAGCAGCTCTTGCAGAACAGAGGTCTTTATTTTAATAAAGTCAACTCATCAATTTTTTCTTCTATCCATTATGCTTTTGGCATTGTATCTAAAGGCTCATTATCAAATTCGAAGTCACGTAGATGTTCTCTTATGTTATTCCTAAAAGATTTATAGCTTTGTCTTTTACATTTAGATCTATGATATACTTAGAGATAACTTTTGGGAAATTTGGCAGAACTGTTTCTAGTTTTGTATTTTTATATAGACATCCAGTTGTTCCCACATCAATTGTTGAAAAGACTATCTTTTCTGCATTGATTTACCTTGTACCTTTGATAAAAATCAATTGACTACATTTGGGTAAGTCTTTTTCTCTTCCTTTGATCTCTATGTCTGTTCTTTTGCCAGTACCATGTTGTCTTGATTTCTGTATTCTTTATAGTAAATCTCAAAGTCAGGTAGTGAGAGTCCTCCAACTTTCTTTTTCTTTGGTATTGCTTTGGCCATTTTAGGTCTTTTTCTTTTCTTCTTTAAGCTTTAGAGTCAGTTTTTTCATAACTACAACATTTCTTGCTGGAATTTTCATGAAATTATTTTGAATTTAGAAGTCAATTTGGAAAGAATCACCAGCTGAATAATATGGTGTCTTCCCATCAAAGAATATGGAATATTTCTATATTTTTTATATCTTATTTGATTTCTTTCATCAGAATTTTGTAGTATTTTGCATTTAGATCCTATATTTTGTTAAAGTTACACCTAAATATTTCTCTTTTCTTTTTAAACTGTGAGTGGCATTTTTTTTCAAATTCCACTTGTTCAAATAAGATACCTAGGAATAAACCTAACCAAAGAGGTAAAAGACCTGTACTCTGAAAACTACAATTGAAGAAGACACAAAGAAATGGAAAAACATTCCATTTTTATGTGATTGGAAGCACAATCATTGGTAAAATATCTATACTATCCAAAGGAACCTATACATTTAATGCAATCCCTCTCAAAATACCAACAGTATTTTTCACAGAGCTCAAACAAACAATCCTAAAATTTGTATGGAACCATAAAAGACACCAAATAACCAAAGCAACCTTGGGAAAAAAAAAAAAACAAAAACAAAAAAGGCAAACCTGGAGGTATCACAATTCTTCACTTCCAGTTATATTATAAAGCTGTAGTGATCAAGACAGTATGGTAGTGGCACAAAAATAGACACATAGATCAATAAAACAGAATAGAAATGGGTCTGTTCAGTTTTTCTATTTCTTCTTGGTTCAGTTTTGGTAGTTTATACATCTCTAGAAATGCATCCATTTCTTCCAGATTGTCAAATTTGCTGGCTTATGGCTGCTCATAATATGTTCTTTTAATTGTTTGTATTTATTTGGTGTTGGTTGTGATTTCTCCTTTTTCATTCATGATTTTATTAATTTGGGTCCTTTCTCTTTTCTTTTTGATAAGTCTGGACAGGGATTTATCAATCTTACTAATTCTTTCAAAGAATCAGCTCCTGGTTTCATTGATTTGTTCTACTGCTCTTTGGTTTATATTTCATTGATTTCTGCTCCAATCTTTATTAATTCTCTTCTCCTGCTGGATTTAAGCTTTATCTGCTGTTTTATTTTTTCCCCAATTCCTTTAGGCATAGGGTTAGTTTGTATATTTGAGACCTTTCTTGTTTCTTGAGAATGGCTTGTATTTCTATATACTTTCCTCTCAGGACTGCCTTTGCTGTATCCCAAAGATTTTGAACAGTTGTGTTTTTATTTTCATTTATTTCCATGAATTTTTTTAATTCTTCTTTAATTTCCTGGTTGACCCATTCATTCTTTAGTAGGATGCTCGTTAGCCTCCATGTATTTGGGTTCTTTCCAACATTCTTCTTGGGATCGAGTTCTAGCTTCAAGACATTTTGGTCTGAAAATATGCCAGAAATGATCCCAATCTTTTGGTACCAGATGACACCTGATTTGTGACCCAGGATGTGATCTATTCTGGAGAATGCTCCATGTGCACCAGAGAAGAATGTGTATTCTGTTGTTTTGGGATGGAATGTTCTGAATATACCTGTGATGTCCATGTGGTCCAGTGTGTCATTTAAAGCCTTTATTTCCTTGCTGATCTTTGGTTAGATGATCTGTCCGTTTCAGCGATGGGGTGTTAAAGTCCCCTACTGTTATTGTATTATTGTCGATGTGTTTCTTTGATTTTGTTATTAATTGGTTTATACAATTGGCTGCTCCCATGTTGGAGGTATAGATATTTAAAATTTTTAGATCTTCTTGTTGGAGACACTTTAAGTATGATACAGTGTTGTCCTTTCTAATCTCTTATTATAGAGCTTTGGCTTAAAATCTAATTTGTCTGATATAAGGATTGCCACCTCCCCCAGCTTTCTTTTGATGTCTATTAGCTTGGTAAATTGTTTTCCATGCCCTCACTTTAAATCTGGAGGTGTCTTTGGGTCTAAAATGAGTTTTTTGCAGCCAGGATAACTCTGGGTCTTGTTTTTTTATTCATTCTGATACCCTGTGTCTTTTGATTGAGGCATTTACATTCCAGGTAACTATTGAAAGATATGAATTTAGTGCCATTGTATTGCCTGTAAGGTGACTATTACTGTGTAATAATAGTTACTGTGTAACTATTTTTGTCTTCTCTCCTTTTTTCTTGGTTAGCCTGGCTAGAGGTTTATCAATTTTATTGATTTTTTTTCAGAGGATTAGCTTTTGATTTCATGGATTTTTTTCATTGCTTTATGTTTCACTCATTGATTTTTGCTCTGATTTTTATTTCTTTTCTTAGGCTTGCTTTAGATATAAACTGCACTTCTTTCTCTAGATTTCTATTACAGAATTTTAAGCTGTAGATATTAGAGTCCTCTTCTAATATGTGCATTTAATGCCATAAATTTCCTTCTAAGAGCTATTTTCATTGTATCCCCCATATTTTCATAAGTTGTATTTTATTTTCATTTAGTTCAAAATATTTTTTTTACAAATTTCTCTTGAGATTTCTTTGACCTATGGTTGATTTAAAAGTGTGTTAATTTTCATATATTTGGGAATTTTTTTCAAGTGTCTTCCTTGTATTGATTTCTAGTTTAATCTCATTGTTGTCTGAATACATATTTTGTATAACTTTTTTCGTCTTAAATCTGTGAAGGTGTGTTTTATGTCCCAGGATGTGGTTTATCTTGGTGAATACTCCATGTGAATGTGAGAAGGGTGTAAATTTGCTGTTGTTGGATGGATTATTTTATAAATGTCAATTAGATCAAGTTGATTGATAGTTGCTGTTCAAATGACTACATCCTCATGATTTTCTGTCTGCTTGATCTATCACTTACTGACAGAGGGATGTCGAAGTACCCAACAGCAGTGGTGGATTTGTTTGTTTTCCTCACAGTTGTCTTACTTTTTTGTCTCATATATTTTGGTACTATCTTCATAGATGCATATTCATTTAAAATTGCCATGTCTTTTTGGAGAGTTGTCCCTTTTATAAATATGTAATGCCCCTCTTTATCCGTGACAATCATTCTTGCTTCCAAGTCTGCCTCATCTGAAATTAACTTGGTCACTCCTGCTCTCTTTTGATTAATATCAGTTTGGTACATCTCTTGTCATCCCTTTTCTCTCTTTCTTTTTCTTTTTTTTTTAAGACTTCATTTGTTTATTTGACAGAGAGAGCTAAAGAGCACAAGCAGGAGTGGGTAGTGGCAGAGAGAGAGAAAGAAGTAAATCCCTGCTGAGCAAGAAGCTCATCTCAGGCAGACACTTGACTGACTGAGTCACCCAGGCATCGCTATTTTGCCATCCCTTTTCTTTTAGCTTGAATCTATAAAGACTGAAAAGATCAAGGTTCTAGCCAATTTGGTTTCTACTAAGGGTTCTCTTTTTATTTTGAACATGGCTGTCTTCTCTATATGTCTTCACATGGCCATTCCTGGGTGCATACACATGGAGGAATGGGGAAGGACAGAGGGAGGGCATTCTGATGTCTCTTATTGGACACTAATCCTCCCAGATCAAGGGCCCATGCTTATGACCCCATCTAACCATAATTACTTTCTTAGAGGCTCCATCTACAATTATAGCCATGCTGACAGTTAAGGCATTAACATATGAATTTTGAGGAAACACATTCATTACATAACAAATACTTTAAATATTTCATTCCACTCAGCTATAAAGGACTGAGGGAAATGCTCTTATCACAACTAAGATAACTGAGGTAAGACTCTGAAAAGTCTTTTCCCTGGAGAGCAAACCTTTGTTATGTAGAAGGCTCTAGACAAATTTCACAATAATTCTTCTTCTTCTTCTTCCAGAGTCACAAGGATATTTTTTCTTAGACCTTCAGTATGAGAATCTGGTAGATTCCTAAGTAGAGAAGTCACAGAATTTTCTGGGTCTTCTGAAGACTATTGCACCTGGGAGTTTCTCACTCTAAAGCTAGCACACACTCAGCCGCTAGCAATTCTCCAAAGTTTTCATTTAAATGGTCTCACCAGGGGCACTTGGGTGGCTCAGTGATTTAAGCCTCTGCCTTCAGCTCAGGTCAGGATCTCAGGGTCCTGGGATGGAGCACCACATCAGACTCTCTGCTCAGCAGGGAACCTGCTTCCCCCTCTCTCTCTGCCTGCTTCTCTGCCTACTTGTGATCTCTCTCTGTGTGTCAAATAAACAAACAAAAAAAAACCTTAAAAAAAAAATAAATGTTCTCACCAGTTTATAGCTCCAGCAGCTTCTTCCCCTGATAAGCCAATGTCAACTGTATCCCTCTGGATGGCCCTCTCTCTTTGTATCTAGGAGTGACAGTTTGCCTTGCAACTTCAGTACTCTGTTGGATACAACAAATTCCTTGATTTCCAGTTTGTCTGTATTTTCCCTGTTGTAATAATGAGAATGTTGACTCCAAGTCCTTTTCATATCTAAGCTGAAACCAGAGCGGATGATACAGATTTAAATGAAATCCCCATAGCTACTACAGAGCTGGGACAAGTTTCATAGCATGGAAAAGATACCTCAGATTCCCATCTCTTCTGCAGCCTCTATCCTCTTTGAAATAAACAGCTAGAAGCAGTAACAACTGTCTCATCAATCCTTTTGGGCTCATGTTCACAGGGCACTATTTCAGAAAGGGACCCTAATACCTTCCCTTCTTTACTATGAAGGTTGTAACCCTGAGATTATGAAGATGCTTGTTTATGTGGGTCCTCAGCAAACAGCTTCTGTGACTCATTTTCTATTCCCTGTACTTCCCCATGCAGAAGGCTGGGTGAATTTATGTTTATATGATGTTCTCAGACTCTCCTGTTGTTTAACAAGGCAGTTAGCCCCAAGCAGTGTTCTCTTCCCTCCAAAGGAATTTTGGAAAAACCTTGGCCTTGACTCTGAACAGGGATAGGGACCTAATTCAAAACTCTTCTGGATTTTTCTTGCTCTTGGCAGCTGTTTTTATGGAGCAGAAATATATTTTGACGCTTGCCTCTCATTAGCTTGTTCTTCCCATATTCAAAAGTTACAAGGTCATTACCACAGAAAGTACAATCACACACAGTCCCTTCATCTATAAAAGCAGTCTCCACGGAGCACAGGTATGTGGGGCTTGATGTGTGTATTAGCTGAGGAGGGGCATTTGTTACTTACAAAAAGCCACAGGGATCACATAACAGAGCCCAGACATAAAACCCAGACTCTCCGTGCTCTATATAAAATGGAAAGAAAGCCATGAGAGAAAAATAGGATCCATCACTTATATTCCACACTAAGTTGTCTGGGTGGTTTATGATCATTCATTAGCTATTCTTCACAGCACACTTCAGGAGAAAAAGGATTGGGTTCATTCAGGGGAAGGAGTATAAACTTTGAATCAGGCACTGTAGTCTTTTTGTAGCTTTTCCATCCCACCCTGCAAAAATCCCTGGATAGAGGAAATCCTTAGATGATGGGAAAATTCAGATGGAAAGAAAGATGGGAATTTTCTGCTCACAACTTGCATCTGATAATAAGAATTCTTCTTTAGAGGAAAAAAGAAAATGCCTCTGATGATGGCCCATTGGACTTGAGAATGTCTTCTTTCAGGTGTCAATAGTTATGCTTCTGATTTGGGTTCTGACAATTCTTTTCAGAGCTATGATGCTCCTGTCTTGTTTACAGTGGTCCCCAGTATATAAGTTCTCTATGGACTCCGTTCAAAAAAAAATAAATAAAAATGTCAAGGAGTAGAAAAGTCAAGAATTGGACAATGATTTGGCTCATGAGACTATTGTAGGACATCCGGATCATTCATGTGGAGTTTTTTTGCCAAAGCTGCTTTAGAAAATTGCTTTGACTCTCCATTTTACTCTTCCTGGTAAAACATCATCCTGATACCTGTGAGCAAGAGACTTGTGCTGTGTGAGTGTCTGTTAGAGGTGCAAAATATCCTCTGTTCTGAAGACTGACCTCAGAATTAGGCATTTCAGGGAACTACGCTGCCTAGTCCCAAATTAGGTCAGATCTGAAGAACCAGTAAGTAACAGCTTCTTGGAAGAGGGCCAGGGGCACAGAAAACTCTGCAAGCTCTGGATTGAATCAAGGGCTTTATGAGTTGGGTTTGGAATTTCTTAGGAGAGCAGAGTCCTGCCCATTTGAGGAACCACCCACCCCCCAGTTTGGTATATGTACTAACTCAAAAGCAAATTAACTCTTGTTAACTGTGGGCCTTTGAAATTTTCTCTTAACACCTTTGCCAGTCAATTCATGCCTCCTGAGCAGAACATACAACCCTGGGAAGGAGAGGCCTCAGCTTTTGGATGGAGCAGTAATTCATTCATAGCACCAAGTCATTTCTTAGTTTTGCCAGTTATTTCTTATGTGTTGAAGTCATTTATTGCTTTTATTTTTTTTTAAAGATTTTATTTATTTATTTGACAGAGAGAGACCACAAGTAGGCAGAGAGGCAGGCAGAGAGGGAGGGAAGCAGGTTCCCCACTGAGCAGAGAGCCCATTGCGGGGCTTGATCCCAAGTCCCTAAGATCATGACCTGAGCCGAAGGCAGAAGCCTTACCCACTGAGCCACCCAGGCGCCTCCTATTTATTGCTTTTAAATCTCTGTTTCCTGGATTTTTAATTTTTTAAGTTTTTATTTAAATTTCCAGTTAGTTACCATTCAGTGTAAAATTAGTTTCAGGTACACAATTAAGTGATTCAGCACTTACATACATCACCCAGTGCCCGTCAGGGTAAGTGCCCTCCTTAATCCCCATCACCTATTTCTCTCATCCCCTCTCCTACCTCCCCTCTGGTAACCATCAGTTTGTTCTCTATAGTTGAGAGTCTGTTTCTTGGTTTGCCTCTCTTTTTTTCCCCTATGATTGTTTGTTTTGTTCTTAAATTCCACATATGAGTGAAATCATATGGAATTTGTCTTTCTCTAACTGACTTATTTCCCTTAGCACAATACACTCTTGCTCCATCCACATTGTTGCAAATGGCAAGATTTCATTCTTTTTGATGGCTGAATAATATTCCATTATATATCCATACTACCTCTTCTTTAACCATTCATCAGTTAATGGACATTTGAACTCTTTCCATAATAGGGCTATTGTTGATAATGCTTCTATAAATATTGGGGTTCATATATCCCTTTGAATCTGTATTTTTGTATTCTTTGCATAAATACCTAGCAGTGCAATTGCTGGGTTGCAGGCTAGTTCTATTTTTTAAGTTTTTGAGAAAATGCTATAGTGTTTTCCATAGTTCCTGCACCCATTTGCATTCCTACCAACAGTATAAGAGGGTTCCCCTTTCTTCATATCCTCACCAAAGCCTGTTGTTTCTTGTGTTCTTGATTTTACTCATTCTGACATGTGTGAGGTGATACCTCACTGAAGATTTGTTTTCCCTGATGATGAGTGATGTTGAGCATCTTTTCATATGTCTTTTGGTCATCTGTATCTTCTTTAGAAAAAATGTCTATTCATGTCTTCTGCCTATTTTTTAATCGGACTGTTTGTTTTTTGGGTGTTGACATTGGTCCTAGCAACTTCTTACTAGATATGTCTCCTGAGGCAAGAGAAATAAAAGCAAAAATAAACTATTGGGATTTTATCAAAATAAAAACCTTCTTTACAACAAGTGAAACAATCAACAAAGCAAAGAGGCAAACTATGGAATGGGAGAAGATATTTTAAAATGACATATATGATAAAGGGTTAGTATCCAAAATATGTAAATTTTTTTTAGTTGGAATAATAATGGTCCAATAATAGTAATGATATTGTGGAGAGTTGTAAGATTTAAATGAGATGGTGAAGCAGTGTTTTTCCTTGTGCATAGTAAGTGCTCAGTAAATATTTAGTGCAATCATAATCCCATGATTGTCAGAATGGTAGTTGCCATCTTAGATGAATTGCCTTATGAAAATATTGGATGAGTTATGCTAGTTTGGGTGTACCTAGTTAGCTCAAATCCAGAACAAATAGAGAAGTTGGCATTTTGGTTACCTTTCCTCCCTCCCTTACTGAAGATCTTTCCCTTTTACCCTCTGTCTCTGTGAAAAAGGAGAGTAACCCTGATAAATTGTCCATAACTTATTACAAATTACCTTAAGTAAAAATCCTCCTGAGCATTTTTGAATGTGGGAAGAAAAAGCTGACTTTTAGAGAGGCCCTCCCACAACTTCTCTCCCTTCCTCAAACTCTCTCCTTCCTTCCCCCAAACACACACTGTCCAGGAGACAGGTTTGAAGTTAAATTTTTGTTGAAGTTCCATAAACTCATTAATTTCTATAACCTTGAAGTAAGTTTAAATAAAAACACATTCCTACTAAAATTATCCTTTATCAACACTAAGCCTATTAAAAAAAACAAATAAGAAAAATGTTGGCTAAACATTATATATTAAACATGAACAGAGCTTTGGAATTCAGCTTTTTTATGGAAATTGATCTGTCTTTGCACTTGTGTAGCTCTTTGACCTTGTCAACATTGAAAAAAAAAATAGTCAGTTAATGAGCAAAATTAGTTTATTCAAGAATAACTCTATAGCAAAAGAATTGTACCTCAGGACTTGCATACTATGGCAAAGCGTAGGTAAATCCAGGGAACAGATGAGAAGAGTATTATTGTACAGAGGAAAGAAGGCAACTGAGAGAAGCTATTTGAAACAAAATTCTATCAGAGGAAAGCAAGAGTTCAGATTTGTAACAATTTTCATTAACTAAGTTGCAGTGATTCTTACTGGCTTGGTTATTGATGGGCAAGGAGAAAATCTTCCCTCCTCCTGCTGGGTTATGTAAAGTAATCTTCCACAAGTGGTACCTGGGAGAGCATCCCCTTCAAGACTTTCCAACTCCATTTAAAATGAGTTTTCCTTTATTCATTTTTACAACCTTTAATGTCATAAATGTTAAAGCCACTCAAAGGCAATCACCATGCCAATCTTTTCTGAAAAAGCAAAACTTATGGAGGTAAAATAATTCCAAACTGAATTAATATTGGATGACAAAACAAGGAGCATACTAGAAGATGCATGTGCTCTATTGAGACTTTGAAAATATTGTTTTGATGATGTGAAAAGAAAAGAATGCTTTGGAAGTTGTTCCTAATTAGACAGACATTTGTCTAATTTAATTTATAGCTGAAGGATTTTAAATGGCCCTAAATCTTCTTCAAATTGGGGAAAGTTCCTGTTTTGTTGATAAGATACATACATCTTTACAAAGCCATGTGCCAAATAAATACAGGCTTCTCTGGAAGAAGTCAGCAGTGGTTGCTGAAATTTAAAATATATTTCTGGACACTTGTCAATGTAAGACCATCTAAATTTTTTAGATTAAGGAAAAGCATTTTGTGACACAGTTCCCCCTATAAATATATTGCTTACTATAGTGACATCCATCCTGAATTTCAAATTATTTCATTCAAAGCATTTATTACTCCATGAAGTTGAGAGCCTTACAATAAGAAATTTATTGTTCTATTGAGCTGTTGTCCCAGTTCCCTGATCTTTTGGGCATTGAGGACTTACAGAGAGACTCCTGCCTTAGCTCTTAGTGGGATCAAGTTCCAGCTTTGTTGATGAGTGAAATACTCTCTCAGAAACTTGGGGCAAAGTCTCCTTTCAATGCTGAAAAAGATGACAAACCAGATCCTTTGCCTTAAAATATAAGAGAGAGTATAATAGATTAAACACAATGTAATATGGGTCAAAATGAGGACAGTCCATGCTTCAGTGCTCCTTTACTAAATTTGTCCACAGGATGCCCTAGGATTTAGGGTATCTGTGTATGGAGACATGGTTGAGGCCAAGATCTATTAATTTAAGTTACCTTAGTTTGGATAACTTGCCTACACCATGCAATTTTGAAGTCACTAATTTAGTGGCATCTTGAAGAGCATCCATTGGTTATTGGTTATCTGTTGTTGGTTACTGGCTACTGGGTTATATAACAGGTGGGAAAGAGTGACAATCATGTAGAAAAGGTGAATGTAACCAGCCATCTATTCTCTTCCCATTGGGTATGCTGAAGCATGAGCCCTTGAATGCTGATTGCAGGCATGCTAAGGAAGTGACAACATTTGCCCTCTTCATACAACCTCAAGTAGCCTCAACCATTTGCCCCACATGTTGTATTTAAAATGATCATTTTTAGGGGCACCTGGGTGGCTCAGTGGGTTAAAGCCTCTGCCTTTGGCTCTGGTCATGATCCCAGGGTCCTGGGATTGAGCCCCACGTCGGGCTCTCTGCTCAGCAGGGAGCCTGCTTCCTCCTCTCTCTCTCTCTCTCACTGCCTACTTGTGATCTCTGTCTGTCAAATAAATAAATAAAATCTTTTAAAAAAATAAAATGATCATTTTTGATGTATCCCATGACGTGAAAATGTTAGGAAGGATTGCTCTTCATCAGTGGTTCTCAACATTTAGCATACATCAAAATTACTTGGAAGGCTTAATAAAATACATTCCTGCTCTTCTCTCAGGCATTCAGATTCAGTAACTCAGGGGCCTGAGAATTTGCATTTCTAATAAGTGTCCAAGTGGTGCTATTGCTGCTGGTCTAGTAATGTGTTTTGAGAACCACCACTCCAGATGTTCGTAGAAACAAATAAAAAACCCAGTGGAAGAAGAGAAGAAAGGAGAAGAGGAATGTCAAAAAATCTCAGTCATCGTATCATGCTTAGCGAAATAAGTCAAGCAGAGAAAGACAACTATCATATGATCTCCCTGATATGAGGAAGTGGTGATGCAACATGGGGGCTTAAGTGGGTAGGAGAAGAATAAATGAAACAAGATGGGATTGGGAGGGAGACAAACCATAAGTGACTCTTAATCTCACAAAACAAACTGAGGGTTGCTGGGGGGAGGGGGTTTGGGAGAAGGGGGTGGGATTATGGACATTGGGGAGGGTATGTGCTTTGGTGAGTGCTGTGAAGTGTGTAAACCTGGTGATTCACAGACCTGTACCCCTGGGGATAAAAATATATGTTTATAAAAAATAAAAAATTAATTAAAAATTTTAAAAAAAGATGTAGATTTTCATAGGGGAATATTCAAAACATCCAAAATACAATAAAAAAATCTTCTCTTGTGTTCTTTAAAAAAAAAAAAAAAAATCTCAGTCATGCCTTGCCTTATCTTGGATTGCACCTGGATATGAAAAGGAGAGTTTTCTCTTAAATTATTTTTTTCAGATCTCCAATTCTGTGAATCTTGTGCATTTTGGGATACCTCTAATCGTGTATTTCTCCATCAATTATTTCATATCCTTATTTTGGAAATCTATTTCCCATTCTTAAACACACAGCTTAGGACTCATTCTGACTTAACTGTGGATTATACTACTCATCATTTTTCAAAATTGAATTAATTTAAACTCAAATCATCTCAGTTTGCCCAGGACTATAGAACACAGGACTTTCATTTCTGTAGTTAAGAAAGTCCTGGGCAAGCCAGGATAAGTTGGTCACCTTACTTAGCAGTCTGGCCAAATTTTGGTCAGATCTACATATAATGAGAATGTACCTTTGTCATCTAAATCACTTAAGTAATACCCATATTAAAAATGTACTGTATTCTCTTTATTCTCGAGATAAAATTGAATAAATAAATGTAACTAACGTCCTTTTCTCTAACATATCTTACCATTATATTGTCTTCATATTAAAAAAGATTTATTATCTATTGCCTTTACCAGATCATTAGAATCATTCAAGAAGGAAAATGGCTTTTAATGCTGTAGATCTCCTGTGTATCTGGTGGGAAGATCTTCGACTTTATACAGTTTTCTAAAAGACAGATTTGAAACACTAAATTAACCTTGACCTATAGCCAAAATTGGCTCTTAAAACTCACATGTTTTAGGGTAAACAAAACCATTTATTTCTGAAGGCTTTCTATCTCATCTCCTGGGAGATTAACTCCATGAACTTTGCTAAAATAGTACGATTTGCCATCAGCAGGAAAAGTGTAACAAATTAATTATAGATGTATGTTAAATTACTTTCATTACCATCTCTGGTTTAGGGATAGGCTCACGTGACTGGAATGACAGATCAAAGTCTTTCGATCCGTCCCCATAGCAAGAGCTACTTTTGTTCTGCTTGTAATGCAGTTCTCAGATAAGGGAAGAAGCCAAGTTCTGATTTGAAGAGCTGTTCACAGATTCCTGAGGAAGGAATATGGCTGGTTCAGTGTGAGGTTGTCAAGTATACACGTAGATATAATCTTGATTGTCATGGGTTCCACTAGCCTCAGGTTTCAGGGATCACATAAATACTAAGATTTTTGCCAACTTCAACCCCTCAGATTTCAGCCCTTAACTGCTCACTTTGAAATTTGTGGAAAGCCTTGAGATTTCTCACATGTCTCCCAAGCTACTCCCCAGCTCTACTGCCAAGCCCTCCCGGTTGTTTCTACTAGCTGGTAGTGGGTCTGGGCCTCAGGGATTCATGTTACTTCCTAACCAAAGAAATTTTTGCTCTTTACAGTGAAACTAGGGCTACAATTCACGGAAGATATAGAATCTTACCTTAGCCACTTTGTGGGACTTCAACCTCAGTTTTCAGAGACAGGATAAACAAATCAGCAAGGGCCAGGTCATATCTAAAAATAGAACTCCAGTCTACAATCTGCAGCAACCAGTCCAGGAAACCAAACCCCAATTTCAACAGCAATCAGCCCAAAATAGTCAGTACTTAGTCAATACCTGATATCTTCTTTAATATGTGTGCCTGCTTCCAACCTAGGGTCAGAAAGAGAAAGCCAGATGTGCTCCCGTAAACCAGTCCCGTAAGATGCCTTGCTTCTATTCACCCTTTCTCTAGTTTCCCCATGCGAACAGCCTCCAAGCAGTGCACACTGGAAGCCTTCCCTTTTTCTACTTCAAAGCTTTCCACTTCTCTGCATGCCTTCCAGTATCTCCTAAAGGCAAGTGATGGTGGCTTCTCTCCTATGTATAGCAACCTCTGAATAAACAGTCTTTGCTTTTTCTCACTTGGGTGGGTCTTTGTGTCTAGGTTTTTCTTCTCAGGGCACCTGGGTAGCTCAGTGGGTTAAAGCCCCCTGGGTGGCTAGTGGGTTAAGCCTCTGCCTTCAGCTCAGGTCATGATCCCAGCCAGGGTCCTGGGATGGAGCCCCACATCGGGCTCTCTGCTCAGCAGGGAGCCTGCTTCCTCCTCTCTCTCTGCCTGCCTCTCTGCCTACTTGTGATCTCTGTCTGTCAAATAAATAAAATAAAAATAAAAGTCGTCAATAGGTCTTACTTCTGTAAAGGAGGGGTTTGGAAGAAAAAAAAAAGAACAGCCAGAAGGGGTCTAGGGATCATTAGCAGAACGCCTGTAACACTCAGAAAGCTAGACAGGTTACTTGCTGTCTCTGAAGAAGCTTGGAGGAAGGCACATCTGTGTCCCACTCCCTGATTATTTATCTGTTTTTCAAACAGCCAGCCTATGTCAGCTTAGACAGGAGACAGTTAAAACAAGATTTTAAAACTGGAGACAGATGCAACACCAAAGAAGAAAACACACACACACACACACACACACACACACACACACACCAGAAAACAAACAAAAACAAACATATAATCCAATTTAAAAATGGGAATGGGGGACACCTGGTGGGTCAGTGGGTTAAGCCTCTGCCTTCAGCTCGGTTCATGATCTCAGGGTCCTGGGATCGAGCCCTGCATTGGGCTCTCTGCTCAGCAGGGAGCCTGCTTCTTCCTCTCTCTGGGCCTGCCTCTCTGCCTACTTGTGATCTCTCTCGCTGTGAAATAAATAAATAAAATCTTAAAATAAAGTAAAAAATAAATAAAAAATAAAAAATAAAAATGGGAATAGGACCTGCATACAAATTTTTCCAAAGAAGATACACGGCCAGCCGACAGATACATGAAAAGATGCTCAATACCACTTATCATGAGGGAAATGCAAATGAAAACCACAATGAGATATCAGCTCACACCTGTCAGAATGGCTAAATATCAAAAAGACAAATAACATTTTTGTGAAGAGACAAAGACTGAGCGGTGCCTCCACGTGGCTGACCTCGAGCAGCAGCTGGCTTCTCCACGCAGAACCCGAGCGTAGGAGATTCAGAATCGAATCTATTCTCTCTTCCCCCTTCCCCCTCCTGGTTACAAATCACTTGAGATATATAAGTTAGTGGAACTTTGCTAGAATTTTTCGGCTTTGTGAGGAATCTTATCATCAAAGAAAATGACCAGCAATGCTACCAACAAGACAGAGCCTCTCTCCACGAATTCCTGTGTATTCACTGGGATTCTCAATCCTCTAGTGGTCAAGAAATCTGTAGTCTTCTCGAAATATGGCAAAATTGTGGGTTGCTCTGTTCATAAGGGCTTTGCCTTTGTTCAGTATGTTAATGAGAGAACTGCCCGGGCTGCTGTGGCAGGAGAGGATGGCAGAATGATTGCTGGCCAGGTTTTAGATATTAATATGGCTTCAGAGCCAAAGGTGAACTGAGGAAACGCAGGTGTGAAATGATCTGCAGTGGAGATGCACGGGTCAGTACCAGAACACCCTTCTCCGTCCCCTCTACTCAGCTCCTCTTATGACTTGGACTGTGACTTTCCATGAGGTTATTATTACTAAGATGTATAGTTACCCAGCACGTATTCCTCCTCCTCCTCCAACTCCTCCTGCTTGGGCTGTAGTTCCTTCAAGATGCCAGCATGTATTAGGAAACACCTCACAAAGGGGCAAAAGTGGCTTCAATTCTAAGAGTGGACAGCGAGGATCTTCTTCCAAGTCTGGAATGTTGAAAGACGATGACCTTTAGACCATTAAGAAGGATGTGACCAGATAAAACAAAAAGTGGATTCTCTATTGGGAAGCCTGGAAAATTCTGGAGAAAGAACAGAGCAAACAAGGAGAGGTGAAGAATGCTAAGTCAGAAGAGGAGCAGAGCAGCAGCTCCCTGAAGAAAGAGGAGACCGAAGTGAAGATGGAGTCTGGGGGCGGGTACAGATGACTCTGCTGAGGAGGGGGACCTGCTGGATGGTGATGATGATGAAGATTGGGGGGAGGGCCAGCTGGGGTTGATCAAGGACGATGAAAAAGGCTGAGGAGGGAGAGGATGACAGAGACAACACCAATGGCGAGGATGACTCCTAAGCACATAGTGGTTGCCATTATGTGCCTCATTATTTCTTTACCTTGGTGCTTGTCTAAGATCAAAATATTCACCAGATCCTCTCCCCTAGTGTCTTCTTCAGCACATGCTCACTGTTTTCCCCATCCTTGTGCTTCCCATGTTCATTAATTCATATTGCCCTGCGCCTAGTCCCATTTTCACTTCCTTTGACACTCCTAGTAGTTATAGTAAATCTTCTTTGGTACCTCTTTATGACTTACAAGCAAAAGGATCTGTGGTTTTTATCAACTGTCTCCAAAATAATCTTTCGTTGTGCAGGGAGTACGGTTCTTTCCATTCATCTATGAGCTCAGTAGTTGCAGAGGCAGTCGCATTAGTTGAGTAGGACCTGAGAGCAGTTTTGAGTTAGAGGTATGTGTGTTATACCCCACATAAGACTGCTATGTGGGGCTGGTCAATACAAGTGTACCAATGTACTTTTGTGAATGAGAGTTGGCATGTGAAATGCTTCCTCTAGAAAAATAATTAGTGTAATAGTCTTGAGATTTGTTTTCTAAAGTTGATACTATGGGTTATTTTTATGAACAGCCTGATGTTTGGGATGCTTTTTTTCTCAAAATAAAAGTCCTTATCAAACCAGGAATTGGGAGGGGGAAAAGGACAAATAACAAGTATTGGTGAAGATGTGGAGAAAAGGGAACCCTTATGCATTGTTGGGAATGTAAATTGGTATAACCACTGTGGAAAACAGTATAAAGTTTCCTCAAAAAGTTAAAAATAGAAACACCGTATGATCCAGTAATTCCACTATTGGGTATTTTCCTAAAAAAATTGAAACACTAACTCAAAAAGATATATGTACTCCTATGTTTATTGTAGCATTATTTGCAGTAGCCAAGATATGGAAGGAACTTAAGTGTACACAGATAGAGGAATGGATAAGGAAGATGTGAGATATATATACATATATATCTATATATATATCACTTAGCCATAAAAAAGAGGCTGAGAATTTGTCATTTGCAACAACGTGGATGGACCTAGAGAGTATTATGCTAAATGAGATAAGTCAGACTGAGAAAGAAAAACACCATATGATTTCACCCAATGTGTAATCTAAAACAAAACAAAACAAGTGAACAAACAAACAAAGGGCAGAATCAGACCTATAAATGCAAATAACAAACTGATGGTTGCCAGAGGGGAGAAGTGGGAGTGAATGGGTAAGACGACTAAAAGGGAGTGGGAGATACAGGCTTTCAGTTATTGAGTAGAGAAGTCACAGGAATAAAAGGCACAGCATAGGGAGCATAGGCAATGATATTGTAATAGTGATGTGTGGTGACAGATGGTAGTAGCTATACTTGTGGTGAGCACAGAATAGCATATAGAGAAGTTGAATCACTGCATCATTCACTTGAAACTAATGTAACATGGTGTATCAGCTATACTCCAAAAAAAAAAAAATTAAAGAATAAAACTGGAAATAAACTATTTGCATATCTACAGAACAAAAGCTACAAAGTAACCTCTGCCCCTCCGAATTAAAAAAAAAAAAAAATAGCCCAGTGAATAGAAAATCAAGCCCAACAGGTCACTGAAGGAACATCTAGTAGTCCTTTTGCTCATTTCTAAGTTTCAGGTATTTTCTGACAAAGACTTTGTCCAGATGAGAAAGCCTGAGGTTTGGAGAGGTTCTTTAACTGGCTCAAAGTCACAGGGCTCTTTGGTGTTAAGACTCCAGTAAGAACTAGCGATTCTGGACCCTGAAGTCTCCATGAAAGAATAGTGGCCAGAGTTTTACTTTGCCTCGCCGCATCTTATTCCACACATAGGGTATAATTGGTGCCTGTCTCCTGCAGACAATCCACAGAGAGAGCATCTTCTATTTCTCTCTGCCTGTAGGCATGTGTGGCCCACTGAAGAGGGTGGCTGGAAAGACCCGAAAGTTCATATCCCTGGAATGACCCTCAGGCAATGACAGAGAAGTATTAATGGATAAGTAGGATTCATACCGAACTTCCCTGTCCTCAATGAGATATTTCTGAGAGATCAGAGAGTCTCCAGCAAGAATGAGGTCAGGTTGCCCTCAGTAGTAGCCTGATACTTAACATGTGCTCCATTGGCATTCATCCCTTCCCTGTCTTACTCCCCAGTCCTTCCCCATGTGTCCTGGGATTACCTCCCACATAGGTTACTTGCAGCCAAATCCTGGCTCAGGATTTACTTTAGGAAGAACCTAAAAACCAAGACAAAGAGGGAGCCTGGTTTTAGAAATAATTCAACATTGCAGATACACTCATCAAAATATCCTTTGTCTACAATAGTTTGAATGAAATGCAAACTTTATAATCAGATAAGAAAATGGCAGATGTTGCAGAGAATACAATTCATCAGGAAAGATTCCTTTTAATAAATCATTTGTCATCAAATTACAGCGTTTTCCTTATGAGGATTTTAGAGCCAGAACTACAAGTCTGTGTGTACATACATGTGTGTGTCCTCAAATCCTTTAATCCTGCATTGATATTCAAAGTAGATCGTAGAAATTTAATTAACCTTTGATGATTGTACATTTCACTCACATTTTAAAAACAAATACTTTAGAATTTTAATACAAAAGATAATAAAATCACAATTTCAAAGACAACGTAAAATAGCTTGTGAATACCTTAATATAAGAAGCTTCAGTAATAGACATAAATAGCCCTGAGATCATAAAGAAAGGGAGTAGAAAGCAGAGATGAAAAAAGTATTTAATTACTGAAATGCACAATTACGCTCTCAGAAGTAGATCTTCAAGCAAAATATTGATAATAATGAATGATACTGTATTAGTACCAGCTAAGAATCTGGGAGCTCCCCAAATGTCTCATGTGAGAATTGGTTGTCTCGTCTTTGCAAATTCACTCAACCTCACTGAAGTGCATCATATATGTCTAATATTCAGTCCTTCCCTAACATCAGTTACTGTCCAATGATAAATATTGAAACAAATTAGGGGCGCCTGGGTGGCTCAGTGGGTTAAAGCCTCTGCCTTCGGCTCAGGTCATGATCCCAGGGTCCTGGGATCGAGCCCCGCATCGGGCTGTCCGCTCCGCGGAGAGCCTGCTTCCTCCTCTCTCTCTTTCTGCCTGCCTCTCTGCCTACTTGTGATCTCTGTCTGTCAAATAAATAAATAAAATCTTTAAAAAAATATATTGAAACAAATTAGAAAGTATATGTTCATTTGTTTGGATGTATATGTACACAAATTGTAGTGTGTGTGTATATCCTAATTACAAAATATACCCATTTTAGAAAGCACATAAACATTTTGAAAAAGATGAGTGACCCCATGAATATACTCCAGAAGTTAATCTTTCAGCATATATAAGCCATATTTATTATGTTTAAAAGTAAAACACATTTATACATGTAAATGCACATACAAAACAGAATTTGGCTCAAATTGTATTAACTATTTGATATCCTGAGTTCTTTACTTATGAGTATTTTTCCGTGTCATAAAATATTTATTGAAATACTCTATTGACTTCTATCTCACTATATTTATATCCCATAATTTATTAAATTTCTCCTATCATTAGACATTTATGCCATTTGTAAATACTTGCTATTATAAATAAGCCTGCAATTACCATCTTTATTTATTGCCTTTGTCTCTTGATTAGTCTCTTGTAAGCAGTTACTACAAGTGGAATTTTCTGAGACATGATGATGACACATTACTAAATTATATATTATATATTATATATAAATTATAATTATATGTTATATATCCTTGTAATATGTAACAGTTATTATTTAATCACATCCTTAACTTTGTATATTGACATTTAAAAATGTTTTTTGCATCGATACATGAAGAGTCTCTCAATTCTTAAAGTTAGATAAATTTGCTTATTACTGAATATTTATTTATGTCATTTTACCCCCTTCTCTTTATAATTTTAAGGGTTCAATATATTTTCACAGTATCATTCTTTTGTCTTCACTTAAGAAGTATTTCTTTAGCGTTTACTTATACTAATCTTTATGGTAGGCCCAGGAGATAGGGTATTGAACAAAATAGTAGTATCTTCTTTTCTCATAAAGCTTACAGTCTGTGGGAGGTGGACAGTTGAACAGATGGGTTTAGAGGAGGAGCACAAGGTGTTATGGAAACTTAAAGGATTAGCTCCGCAGAAGAGTAAATACAGCAGACCTGACACTGGTTATCCTTAAAACTCCTACTTACCAAGTTGGCCCTTGGATTTCATGAGTCCCACCTTTCTCTGATAAGAATGGCTTAATGTACCTGAACCACTCGTACACAGAATGTGATGTATGCTGAATACTTGCTTTCCTCCAGGGAGTCTGAAACCTTGGCACATGCCAGGCAGAGGCTGCCACATGAGCATCCTCCAGGAAAAACTCTGGATGCTTAGTCTCTAATAAGCTTCCCTGGTAGGTTACAGTTCACACGGATTGTCACAACTTTTTGGTGGAGAGTTCAGCATGTCCTATGTGACTCCACTGAGAGAAGACCCTTGAAAGACCTTGTTTCCTCTAGACTTCACCCTAGGAAACTTTTGCCTTTGTTGATTTTGATTTTTGACTTTTTGCTATAATGAATCTTAGCTGTGCAAAGCATATAACCTTGGAATCCTCTTGGAGACCATGGACATAACCACCTAAAAAGTAACACTGCTTCACCCCCTTCCTTGCAAAACCTAAAACCAAAACCTGAAAGGATCACACCATCTCAAGCAACTTAACCATGTCTCAAAACAAAGCTGAAGAATAATTTTACAGGGGGAAAAATAAGATTTAGCACCCAACTAGCTAAAATTCCCAATGTCTGGTGTCCAATCAAAACATACCAAGCTCGCAAAAAAAGGAGGAGAATGTAACCCATAATGATGAGAAAGATCATTCAAAACTCATCTAGAAATGACACAAGTGATGTGCTAATAGACAAGGACAGTAGAGTAGTTATTTAACCAGTCCATATATACAAGAGGATGGAGAAAAGATTGAATATATTAAGTAGAGGCTTATTAAAAAAAAAAAGGACCCAAACCAAACTACTAGAGATGAAAACTATAGTGTCTGAGATGAAAAATACATGTGATAGGAAAATAATTACAGATTGGACATTGCAGAGGAAGAGATTAGTGAATTTGAAGACACAGCAATAGAAACTACCCAAAACAAATTAGAGAGAGAAACAGCTTTAAAAACTGAAAGAACGGGTGCCTGGGTGGCTCAGTGGGTTAAAGCCTCTGTCTTCGGCTCAGCTCATGATCCCAGGGTCCTGGGATCGAGCCCCATATCAGGCTCTCTGCTCAGCGGAGAGCCTGCTTCCTCCTCTCTCTCTCTGCCTACCTCTCTGACTACTTGTGATCTCTGTCTGTCAAATAAATAAATAAAATCTTTAAAAAAAATAAAAATAAAAACTGAAAGAAGTATCAGTGAACTGTAGGATATTTCAATCAACAAAAATATGTGTAAACAGAGTCCCCAAAAGGAGAGGATAGGAAGGATAAGACAGAAAAAGCATTTAAAATGTTTATTTAAAAAAATAAAATAAAATGTTTATTTTTACTTTTAATTATAGTCAAAATATGTTAGAGTCAGGTGTATAGCATAGTGATTCAACAACTATATATGTCATGAAATGCTCACCACAGTAAGGGTAGTTACCATCTGTCACCATACAACATTATTATATTATTGTCTGTATTTCCTATGCTTTAATTTTCATCTCCATGACTAATTCATTTTATAACTAAAAGTTTGTATCTCTTGATCCTCTTCATCTATTTCATCCAACCTCTCCCCAACCCTCCCCCTTATTCCACCATGTTCCCTCTGCCCATCTGAAAATTTTTGAAAATGCACTAAGTGCCACAAGAGAGAAGTGTGGAGGAGATAGCTACCCATGAGGCAACTTTTGGCCAGTGAGAGGTGAGATTAACAGGAACGATTAGTAATATCCCTCTTAATTCCTCTTTCTCTTGGACTGTTTTGAAATACCTGTCTTCTGTACAGCCTTTCAAGAGGTAACCTGCTTGGGCAGGTGACTCTGTCTGTTTCTATCCAGTGAAGAAATGGACAGCTGAGTAACGCACCACCCTGTATTTCCTTTCCATCCTTCCTTGACTCACATTTCTTTTCTCCCACTCTCATGGCCCAGGAATTATATGTCCCTGGAAAGCATTAGCATTTAAGTATTACCCCAAGTTTCAGTTTTAAGGGCACCCCAACTGAGACAGTGCAATTCAGGAAAGGAAAATATCACATAGGATAAGATGAATGAGATCAGCAATTGAAGACCTACCAAGAAGGGAGAATGTAGATATGCTATGGAAAATGGTATGGAATAAGAATATAAATAGGACTGCGGTGCCTGGGTGGCTCAGTGGGTTAAAGCCTCTGCCTTCGGCTCAGGTCATGATCCCAGGGTCCTGGGATCGAGCCCCGCATCGGGTTCTCTGCTTGGCGGGGAGCCTGCTTCCTCCTCTCTCTCTCTGCCTGCCTCTCTGCCTACTTGTAATCTCTGCCTGTCAAATAAGTAAATAAAATCTTAAAAAAAAAAAAAAAGAATATAAATAGGACTGATGGAGAAAATACACCAGCTGTGTGAGGTCAGCGACCATAAACCTGTATTGGCCCTAGTCTGCACCGCTCTGTCCATCTAGCACTTCTCAGTAATCTGGGTATGTGGGTGGTGCACTCTGGGACTCATCCAAATGTAGTTTTGGTAAGTCAGATATAAAGGAAGACCAAGAGATCAAGGAGGTTAAGGATATTTGCAAGGTAGTGATTGAAGAGAGACACATTCGAAGGTAGACAGTGAATAGGGGAAAAAAAAATTAAGAAGGTGGCTGGAAGGGGTCCGAAAGAATTATAGGTTTTAGTATGAAACAAAGAACTGAATGCTCAGGAAGAATGGGGTGACCTAGAAGATGTGATCTGATTGTAGACTGTCTGCACTGACAGTGTCACTGACACATGTAAGAGTGTGGTTCTAGATGGGTGGTTCTAGATGGGTGGTTGAAGTGGTGTGAAAGCAGTCCCACCAAAAGTTGCTGGAGATGTAAAACCAGTAAAGCAAAGACCAGAAAACTAGAACTAACTTTTTAGAATATTTGGTTGATCTTGTCATCTCCTTTCATATTCTTTAACTGGACTTCTTAATTTTTTTTTTACTCAATATTGACCAGTTTTCTTCATGAATTTCCCTTCACTTGCCTGTGTTCAGAAGAACAAGAACTATGTTTAATAGATAGAAGGTGAAATGAGTGGAAGAAGGGAAAAAAGAAAGAAGACCCTCGTTGGCAGGCTGGGAGGGGTGGGAAAAGATGGGTACAGGTGGGGGCGCCTGGGTGGCTCAGTGGGTTAAAGCCTCTGCCTTCAGCTCAGGTCATGATCCCAGGGTCCTGGGATCTAGCCCCACATCGGGCTCTCTGCTTGTCAGGGGACCTGCTTCACTTCCTGTCTCTCTTTCTGCCTGCCTCTCTGCCTGCTTGTGATCTTTGTCTATCAAATAAAAAAAAAAAAAAATGGGTACAGGTGAACAGCTCCCTCCCCTTGTCTCAGTCTGACTTCCCTCAAATGTAAAGTCAAAACACTACTACTTATCTCAGGAAGTTGTTTTGAGGATTAAATTAAGCAAATGAAATGGAGTATGTGACGTTTGACATAAGAACTTAACATAATTCCCCAAACTGACATGGGTCTCAACCACATTCTGTTAGTATTTTCATATACTAATGCAGTTTTAATGATAGATTATAAATGGGTATTACTGAAGGATGAAAAGAGTAATTTTTAAAAAAAATAACACAATCACAGCAACTGTTTTCTGGGGTACTATCATAAAAGGTGTCAGGCTTAGCTAGTAAATATTTCTTAGACCTACTTTATTTTTTTTTTTTTGAGGTTTTATTTATTTATTTGACAGACAGATCACAAGTAGGCAGAGAGGCAGACAGAGAGGGGGGGAGGGAGCTGGCTCCCTGCCAAGCAGATGGTTCGATGCGAGGCTCGATGTAGGGCTCGATCCCAGAACCCTGGGACTATGACTTGAGCCAAAGGCAGAGGCTTTAACCCACTAAGCCACCCAGGTTCTCCTCTTAGACCTACTTTATTTGGTAACTCCCTTCCTGCAAGTAACAGCAACCAGTTAGAACTTCAGAGAGATTTTCTTCTTGGAGATTCCTGATTACCTGTTTACAAAAACCAAAACAGCAGCAACAGCAAGACCCCGTAAAGTGTAAATGATGTTATTAAATCAAAAGATTATAGGTTAAAGCTTTCATTTCCAGTGAAGGGGGAATAAATGATCTAAATACCGAGACTAACCCTTGCCAAAGCAGAGCGAGCAGGCATGGCTGCAGAGGCATGATCAAAGGAAATGACTTACATTCAACTCTACTTCTGACCTTTATTTCCACGTACTCAAAGGGATTTCTCGGCCTCAAAATATAACCTACTTCTCACTGTCTCCCTCCAAGGTTTTGTAGATGCCCAAGTTAAATATTCCATGTACAATTTGAATTTTATAAGTACTCCACAAAAAGGAGATATCATTCATCAGGGGCAACCTGGCCAGCTGGCTTATGTTTTTCAGTTACATTTGGGCTTTCAGCTGTTGCTTGGCAAGAACCAATCTCCCCTACTTTTTTTTTTTTTTTTAAATCATTCCCTAAAACATTCTAGTTTACCAGATGGTTTTCTTTACAATGGGTAGCCCATTGTTTGCTGTTCACTGGAGTCATTATTTTCCCAAAGTT
>NC_081558.1:34696239-34733080 GCF_022355385.1 Mustela nigripes | reverse complement strand
GAAAGAAAGAAAGAAAGAAAGAAAGAAAGAAAGAAAGAAAGAAAGAAAGAAAACAGAAAACAAAACAAAAATATACTGAATACAAAATGAACCATCTTCTTTCATAAGGTAGAAAGTTTATTTAATATAAAATGAGCATCGAACCTGGCACATTCAGTTGCATTGTGAAGACCCAGGGATTTACTTGAAAAGGAGCCAAGTGCATTTAAAATTCTTATTACCCAGCAATGGGCAGTTCTGGGTTACATGCATATTAATCAACAGGGACTGCTGGGAACCCAGATGTGCAGGTGTTTTTCCTACATAAATGTGCGTGTAAAAATGATTTGCATATTCAATTTCTCATGGCAACTCATTGGATCAGCCTGTAGTTGGGTGATTTCCTGAAAATCGCAACTGAGAGTCTTCATTTATTTAGATTATTTATTTATATAGGGGGGAAAAAATAGAAACAGGAAAACAGCCTCAAAAATATAAAGAAATTCTTGGTTTCTTTGAAAACAACGTGGGCCATGTTAATACAAAAAGTCTCTGGCACATAGGATAATAAAAATAATCATGATGATACAAATATACATTAAGGAAAAACTAAACTGCTGAGTAAGTTTTATAAACTGTGGATAAAATAGGAGCATGAAACTCAAGATAAAAATGGTGGCAAGTGATTTTTGGTCTAAATAGTTATAGAAATTCCATTCGAACATGGGCAGACCAAGAAGTTATAGACAGGATTCTCACTGAAAACCATTTACTATCAAATGCATATCATACTCAAAAACTGTAAGATTGAATAAGTAACCTGAAAGATATTAGCTGATGGAATCTTAATCCATTGTCTGGTTGTTGAGGGGCTCTGGAAAGCATTCTTAATACTGTGTATGTGTGTGTGTGTGTGTGTGAATGACCAGTAAGATCATTGATTTCTTTCCCCCCAAAATGAAAAACTTAGGCTTGTCATAATGAGCACTGAACAATGTGTAGAATTGTGGAACCACTACATTGTACACCTGAAACTAATATAACACTGGATGTTAACTATACTGGAATTAAAATTTAAAACCTAATAAAGGAAAGTGAAAGAACAGCTACATTGTGGGAAAGAGTCAGACGCTTGTCAATCAAGGCATCTGTTCCATAGTTGATCTCCTCGACAAATTTAGCATTTTGGCTACGATGTGATGCATTTAGGTATTGGGGATATAAATAAATAAGCTCAAGATACGCTCTTGAGCTTACCACATGAAACCAAAGAAATAAGCCCTACTGCCTTTTTCGAATAGTCTTTTATCTCATTCTCCAGCCAGAATCTCACATATAATTGAGAAGAAGCCAGCCCCGACGAGTGCATGCTAGATGACATTCTGGGAAGAAACAAAACTAGGGTCAGAAAAGAGATCAGTAATTATTAGGAACACTGGGGATGAGAGGGATATGCTGAATATGAAGAAGCAGAGGGAACTCTGGGGAGTGGTAGGAATGTTCCCTACCGTGGTTAGTGACAGTCCTATGATGGTATGCAAATGATACCTCAATAAACACAACGTAAAAATCACATAAGCTCTCTTGCCGTGGATCATCGGAGTGATTTAATATGAAAAGAAAAATCTCGAACTCTTTGCCATTTCTTCCCCCACTGAACATGTGTTCACTCAGTGACCATAATTTAATCATATCCACAATTACTATTTTAGTCATCAGTGCTGAATTAAGATCAGGAGGCACATTATTGCATGTCCTTTCCACTGTGAATGCAGGGGTGTGCAGGTTAGCAACCTTTCCTTCCCTGAGCTGTGCCCTTTGGGCTTCTGACATCGCCCTGTTCCATCAGCACTGACCACCGGGTGCCTTCTCCATGCCTACATCTGGCAAGCGAAATGAGCGTTGGCTAAATGACAAGTCTCTTATATGGCGTGGGTGGCAGGTGGAGAGCAGAATAAAAAGTCATTGAGCCTACCCCCCCATCCTACAGGCACTAGGTACGTGTTCACCGAGGAGATTTCTATTTTGCATTTTTAACGGTTCCATCCAACTTAGTATGCGTACATGTGTTGTTTCTCTTCCACATTGCACATCACGGAGACCGAAACGTTACCCAACACAGAAAGCAGTCTGCCAAGAGTTTTTTTCTCCTTTCCACCCAGATATTATATGTCACTAGATGTGTGACTTTATATGTCTTATACCCAAGCTTTTTGGATAGAGTATGGCATTTACCCTTTTCGGCGGTAAAGAAAGCAAGAAACGTGAAAGCATATCCTCAGATTTTCTTAGCAGACACATGATAAACAGTAAGAGAAAATATTTAAAGATTTTATTTATTTATTTAACAGATAGAGATCACAAGTAGGCAGAGAGGCAGGCAAAAGAGAGAGGAGGAAGCAGGCTCCCTGCTGAGCAGAGAGCCCCATGTGAGGCTCGATCCCAGGACCCTGAGATCATGACCTGAGCCGAAGGCAGAGGCCTGAACCCACTGAGCCACCCAGCCGCCCCAAGAGAAAACATTTAGATTATCTTGTTAGTTCATATTCATACTTCTACTGTTTGAGGAAATTCCTAATACTGAAGATTCATTTGTCCCTATATAATGAGGTTCAAATCCTACATTCACCCCAAAGTGCAATTCATTACATCCACAGGCCTATTCTGAAATAGCATTTATGTAATTGTTGTATTGGCACTTTTATGCATCAACGAGCCACTTATGAGCCTACATGGAATGATTTTTATAAATTGCAGCTCTAGTATAGTATAACTGCAACAAAGAAAAATGGGAAAATAACAGATGTAAATGGTAAGATGTAAATGATGTGTAAACACATTAGAGAAATTACCTGCACCCTGTTAACTAAGGGTTAACTGGGGTGAACTGGTCAGCCTTGTTCGGCCCAGACCTCATAGCAGATGTGCTGTGATGTGTAGTCACATTTCCACAGCATTCATACCTTGCATTTCAAAATCATTACATGTGTTGAAGCAAAATACGTTTTTGCCTTTTTTAAAAAAAATCATGTGTGCTATTACTTTTAACTCTGAAATCAGCAAACTGCCGACAGGGCCCTCACTAAGCCACCTGGACCCCTGCAAACTACAATTTGACAACTTTTACGCCAAAGAACTTATTCTCTTTGCAGCTGAGGAAACTAGATCCAGTCAATTAGTCAAGTTCTTTCCCCAAGGTCACACAGCTAATTAATAGCAGCTGGCAAGAAACCCCGCCTCCTCACCGCCTGCCTGCCGGGACAGTGCCCTCCCTTTGCACCACATGCGCACTGCCCCTTAATTGATTACCAGCAGTCGGCCTCGTTTGGGGGTTCTCAGACCTCCATAAATGTCCGTATCACATAGAAGACTTATTACAGTACTGATTCCTGGGCTCCACCCCAGATTTTCTGATTCAGTAGCTCTAGGGCAAAGGATGTACATTTCTAGTAAGTTTCCTGGTGATGTTGATGGTATTGTTGCAGGGACCACACGTGGAGGCACCGATGTCTTGCTTTCCTCTCTGACTGTCCTCTAAAACAATGCTTCCCAAATTTTGACTTGTGTCCAGATTACTTAGGGATCTTGTTACAATGGAGATTCTGCATCTGCAATGAATTCCTAGGGAATGCCAATGCTGGTTCTTGGACCTCGTGCGCTTCCACCTTGGTTGGTCCTTCGAACCACCAGGTGAACACCCAGGGGAAAAACTAGAAACATGCAAGTTGCACCAGAGAAACACAGAATCCCTCAAATGCAGTGTGGCTTCCAAGAGGATGCGCTTGGATGCACACCGGAAGCAATCCCCACCAATCTCAGGAGGCAGGGCGTATCACTCATTTCCAGGTCCTCTTTGTCATCACAAGTACCACGACCCAAGGGTCTCTAAGCTTGACTAGTGTGGTCTCTGTCTTAAATTCTCCTTTCCTTTATAAAGCAGGGTGGCACTTTCAGATGTCTCCCCGGGGGATGGAACCCCAATGCTTGTGTGAAAGGAGAGAGTGTAGGGGGTGCTAAACTTCTTGTATTTTAATGTGGTACTAAGCCACCCGTCTTTTGACCAAGGATCACACCTGCTTTACTATACTGCTTTTTTTTTTTTTTTTAAGAATTTTATTTATTTATTTGACATAGAGAGATCACAAGTAGGCAGAGAGGCAGGCAGAGAGAAAAGAAGGGAAGCAGGCCCCTGCTGAGCAGAGAGCCCGATGTGGGACTCGATCCCAGGACCCTGAGATCATGACCTGAGCCGAAGGCAGTGGCTTAACCCACTGAGCCACCCAGGCGCCCACTATACTGCTTTTTAAACGCAAGCATCCCTAACAAAAGAATCAGAGCAGGTGTGTGGGGCTTCAGACCTTCAGATTCTAGCAGAGCCTTAGGATCAAAGTTGTTCATGTAATAGCATTTCCCCCTCCCCCCTTCCTCTTCTTCCTCCCTCCTCTCTCTTATGCTTTACCAATTGCAATTTTGACATTGGTTTCAGAGCACCCCTAGTTTTCCATCCTAAAAGCACTGACACTTCAGCCTTATACAGACTAAACTTAAGCAAATGGTTTATGCCTTGGCATCCTCCTTTTTATTCATTTCTTAACTTTTTCCAGCAATACTACATGTCATTCACCCAGCAATACTTTGTGTCATTTTATCACTAACACTTACTATGTGTCGTTCTTAAAGAAATATTTACTGCCCTGTACTAGACCTTGGGGATTCATGGCAATATGACCCAGATCATACTTCTGCCTTTGTAGAGATTTACACTCGTCTAGAGGGCATGGGGAACAAACTAACAATATCAATCCATTTCCTAATGTGCCATTTTGTGGCAAGTACAGAGAGAGCCTAACACAGTCCAGGTTCAGAAAAGCTTTAAGAGAAGTGACCTCCCAACTGCTCTGTCCTGAGGGTGAAGAGCTATTAAAGGGCTTTTACCAGTGTAGGTGACTTGATCTGATTTGCGTTTTAGGAAGATGGTTCCATCTGCTATTTGAAAAGACTGGAGTAAAAGGGGCAGGGAAATCAGTTAGGAGGAAAGAAACCCAGAAATGAGAGAATGGTCCCCTGAACTAGTGGCGGATAGAAAGAAAGAGACATATTCAAGCCACAGAAGATTGAGTCAATGAGACTTGAGAACTGAGTGCTTTGGGGGTGGTAAGGGAGAGAAAACACGAGGATAATTCCCAGGAATAAGGAGAGATCCCATTTGTTGGATGCTGTGTAGTCAGGCAGGGTAGAGTGGACCTATTTTACCGCTGAGGTCATTAAAGTCCCGAAAGATTAACGGCATGCCCGAAGTCCAAAGAATTAATGAGTGAATGATAGAACCCAAGTTATCTTGACATTAAAGCCATGATCCTGACCAGTGTAGTTAATTTTGGTTTCAATTAATTGTCAGCTTCCTCTGGCTCTGAACACAGGCTGCCTGAACGTGAATCCAGTTTTCACCACATGTAGTGGTGTGACCCCACCCAAGTTACTTAATCTCATTAAACTCTATGCTTCTCGTGTATACAATAAAGATAAAAATAGTTCTGACTTCCTGTGTTTGTTTAATGCCACGCTCAGCCCATGTAACCCCCCATAAAGCTGAGCCACTGTCATCATTTTATCATTTAGCCCCTACTCCTCCTGGTAGCCCCAGGGATATTTAATGGTGTGAGCATGGAAGGACTCAGCTCCTCCACAGTGCACAGAGGCCCGAGCAATGTGGCAAGCACCCTTGGCTCGCCGTCCGTTTGCCACTTTCTCAAGGGCTCACCTGTCCCTCTTCTTCTTCCAGATCTGTAAAGGAGGAGTCCTCCATGATGACTTGTTGGATTTGTTCTCTTCCATCTACATCCTCTCCCCATGCGATCGCATCCGTTTTCACGACTTTAAATGTCATCTAAGTCCTGCGCATGCTCATACTTCATTCTCTGCCCTCTGTCCTCTGCCCTATAGCCCTGTCCTCTGCCCAACAGCCTCTTGGCATCTCCACTCAGATGTCCAAGAGTCCAAAACTGAGCTCCTGACGTTCTTCCCAAGCTCCCTCCTCTTACCAACTACCTCTTTTTTAGTTAATGGAAATTCCTTTCTTCTATTTGCTTAGGCTAAAAACAGTCGTTATGTTGGACTTCTTTTTCTTGTACCCCACAGCTAGTTTGTAGCAAATCCTATTGGCTAGGCTAGGGCTTCACAATATAACCAGCCATCCTACTGGCCACCATCTCTGCTGCTACCGCTCTTACCCGAGCCAGCTTTGTCACTCCCTGGATTCATGCGCTGGTGTCCTCATTCAGCTTTCTAGCTACAGAATATGTGCAACAAGGCAGCCCTGGTGATGATTTATAGCAAATCAGATCATGTCCGCCACCAAGGGTATATCCCATGATCCAAGCACCCTCCGTGATCTGCACCCCTGTCATCTTTTTACCTCATTGCCTGTCCTCCCTTTCACTAACTGCTTCAGCCCCACGGGCATCATTGTTGGTCATGGAACTTATCAGGATGCTGTCATTGCAGGACCTTTGCCCTGGATGTGTCCTTGGCCAGGAAAGCTCTTCCTCCAAACACACAGCTATCTGCTTCACTTCTGAGCCCTTAGCCTGCTCATCTACTGGGGGAAGACTTTTCTGGTTGGTCTTTAATATTTTCCTTACTGGAGTAAGTGGCCTGAGTGAATTTATCATTTTGTTCACTGCTGTGCCTTCAATACCTAGAACAGTGCCTTACACAATGGTCCTTAATAAGTAGCTGTTGAATGACTGAAGCCATTGAAATTTTCTGCTCTGAGTTCACTCCTATTTTACATGAGATATCCGTTTGACTAATTCTGCAGCACATCTCATTTTATAGCTTCAGGTATACAAGAGGTCCTGCAGCAGGAAGGAACTGGCTCACTTTTCTGTCCTGGGCACACACTTTACACTGCTTGACTTTGTGCCAATCCAAGCTGTTGGCCATCGCCCCACCCCTTTTATTTTTTGCCAACTGCTGCTCCTCTACGGTTCCCCGGGGCTTCTTTCTAGTCAAAACTACCTCTGGAGGCAGGTTCCTCCAAGCTGTCTCCACCTCTTCCTCATGAAAATTGTACAGAAATGTATGCTTTGTACACACTAGAAATAGCTACTGCCTTTACTTGCAAATCAAGCTCCCTAAATAATGGAGTTAACTGTGTCTATTGAAATCAGTTACTGTTGGTGTTTTAAAACACAATAATTTTATAATACTTCTTAACTCTCTTTGAAATAACAAATGGAAAAACAAAATGCAAAATATTAATAAGCTGTTCTTAAAAATGGATCATATGAAGTTTGAAAAGCAGTGATGATTACCTTTATAAGAAATACAACTATGGACATTGCTGATGGACATTGGAGAGGGTATGTGCTATGGTGAGTGCTGTGACTTGTATAAGATTGATGAATCACAGACCTGTACCCCTGAAACAAACAATACATTATATGTTAATTTGAAAAAGATTTTTTAAAAGATTAAAAAAAAGTACAGTTCACTTGAATCTTTTGTATTTCTAGCCACAAATATGCTTCATATTTATTTGCCAATCTAAACCATTTCTGAACAGTTCATGTTCTAAAGAACAACTCTGAATTTTTTTAAATTTTTTTAATTTTTTATTTTTTATAAACATGTAATATATTTTTATCCCCAGGGGTACAGGTCTGTGAATCGCCCGGTTTACACACTTCACAGCACTCACCAAAGCACATACCCTCCCCAATGTCCATAATCCCACCCCCTGAAATATTTTTTAGTAGGAAAATGTGATGGTCACATTTCATAGAGTAAATCAAATATTTGTGGAACTATACACAGGTTTTTTTCTCATTGTTAATATAGATTAGATACAAAATAGTATGTGTGATAAGAAAGGGTCCCTGTATTGCATGTGATAAATATTTATAAATACTAATCAAGGTATGTATTTGAAATGGTACCAAACTATATTACAACTTAGAATGTTAAACAGTTTACTACTTAAAATTGTTGACCACACGGGGGATAGAAAACTTAAAATAGTATCAAAATTAGCAAAGATTCAAGGATTTCCTACTAACTTGAAATGGCTAGAATCTAAAATACTTCACAGTGAATGTTTTAGAATGCTGGGTTTAGGGGCTGAGGTTCTGTCCCCTGGAATAATATGGTTTCAATTCCAATATGTTAGCGCTACCTGTTGGCTCACACACAGATGTGGTGAATTTTTACTAGCTACATGTAATTTCAGAATTAATCTCAGCACAGCTTTTTGAGCCTATTATACCTGTATCGTACTTCTCAAACCAATACAGTCCTAGTAACACAATATTTGTCATGTGAGACTTTGATACCTAAAAATGGAAAACTATGAAATTCTTGATAAAATACCAAATCTATGTGATTTCCTTGTATCACTCTACCTCTAGTACTTATAAAATGCCATCATTTTCATGTTAATGTTAATATTTTTCTAAAAATATTAATAATCTAAATGTTAACATATTTTTAAGAATCCCTGGTAGTAAAGTCATATTTAACTATGAAATGACTGGATATAAAAAAGACAGTATTGTAGAGCATTATAAAGATTTCTGTGTTTCAGAGTGTTCAGAAACTAATTAATTCCCATTTTGTGTTAACATCATTCTATGCTTAAAATGAGGTAATTGAGATATATTTAATTTCCTTTCAGATTATAGCTTGCTTTTATCATCTTTCTCAACTATTCACATTTGTGCTTTTGATTTACGCTTTTGTCTTCTTGTGTTCTTTCATCATTCATTTTTATTTCTCTCTTTCCTCTCCTTTTTAATTATTCTGTTATAAACCATCATAAAGTAAAAGAAAATTCCGGAATATAATTCAGCTATTACATGCTAGATATAACTCTATATGCTAACCATATTAAGACAAGCACATAAAGGTAAAATGCATAATAATCTGTCATAATGCCTATAAATTAGAAAATAAGGTTTACGTTTAGAAGACAGAAAATATTGCTGCCAGAGAAAACAAGAAGTTCCTACATATCTTTTTCTAAAAGGCTTCTTTTGGTTCTTCACATATTGTGACTGCATGTTCTCTCCAGTGAAAGATCATCAACATATGACATGAAAAAGATAGGGAAAATTAATGTCTTCTTTTACTGGGTTATATTTTAACACAGGCATTTTGAAATGCAAAATTCATTGATAGAATATACTAGTCTACAAATTAACATTTAACTTTTTAAAAGATATGTGAAAGTAACTTTAAAGAATTTCTAAGATAAGAAGTTTTGAAAGATACTGGAAATATGTATCTTATGTATTATTATGCAAGAAAATCTTTTTCCTCAAATATTCACATATTTCTGAATTGAAACAGCTTTTCAATTAACACAGTTGAAAAATAGAAATTTTAGCAATATGGTTTTTTTTTAAGTGCTCATGTCAAATAGCATTCCTTCCCTTCCTTAGCAAATTTAATTAGGCACTGACTTTCAAGCTTATATATCCATAGCCATCTTCTTTATGAATTGCTCCAGGTTATTTCATGAAGTGGGTTGGAAGAGAGACCATATTTTTTTTTAAAGATCTTATTTATTTATTTATTTAAGACAGAGAGAGACAGAGAAAGAAAGCACAAGCTGGGGAAAGGAGCAGAGGGAGAAGCAGACTCCCCGCTCAGCAGGGAGCATGACAGGGGGCTGATCCCAGAACTCCGGAATCATGACCTGAGCTGAAGGCAGACACTTAACTGACAGCCACCCAGGTGCCCCTAGAGAGAGCATATTTTAAGATTAGATGACCTTAGCAACCATCTTCCTCCTCACAGACACCTTTCTGATTCAGATTCTGTAGGTGTGCTGGACCATCATTTAATGTTACTTGGTTTTCAAACCAAAGATTTTTTTTTTTTTTGCAGTGGTAATAACTTTGATGAGGACACGTGTTTGTGGGTCATTTTTTTTGGGGGGGGAGTCATTTTTAATGTCTAAAAATATTAACTCACGTGCTCGCTTCAGCAGCACATATACTAAAAATATTAACTCACTATGATGTACACCTGAAACTAACAGTGTACTGTATGTCAACTATACCTTTCGAAAAATCTACACTGAATAGTAATCCATCTAACTGACACAAATTAGCCTTTTATCATATGGGCAGAGGAGTTCCCCTTCATAAGCTAATGGCTGAACTTCCAGATGTACAGTGGGGTTAGTCCTAACTTTGGAGTATAGGGAATGAACTTCATGGCAGGCAGAGAACTGTTATGGACAGAGGCTGGCCTCAGATATCAGAATGGCTGGGTTCAAATCCCAAATCCACCCTCTAACAACACAGCTATAGGCAAGTTATTTAAATTCTTCCTGGATTAGTTTCTATGTGTTTAAAATGGGGATAGCAGTGAAAGTTATGTAGGGTTCTAGAGATTGAATGAGTTTCTTCTTATAAAGCACTGGTGACAAGGAAAACTGAATACTACCTTTGATTTCCAATTACCTCATCATTAAAATATGCAAGATATTTTAGACCATGAGAGTCAGAAGTCCTATGAGCTACCACAGAGAACACCCACATATTTCCACTTACCAAAACATAGAATGCAAATGTGCTTGCTTCTTTGACAGACATACTTTTGGAAACAATGTTTTTCTTTTAACAAAAAAGGAGCCATTCTGCCAGTTAGCCTCAAATATTCTGCTTTATTTGGTGAATAAATGTTAAGCACTGTGTTCTTGAGAGGGAAACCCTGAACTTCACCCTTAAGATTACCTGAGGCTTGGCTTGATCTGGACTCTGTCTCTTTCCCATCTTTATCATGTGACCCTTCCCATTCTCACTGCCTGTCTCCTACCCCCAATTTCTTATTAAACAGCATGACCTTTTTTTCAGGTCATAGAATATTCAGGTTCTCTCCAGTGTCAGGAGTTTTGTTCCTTCTGTTCCCCTGCCTAAATAACATGCTTCTCTTCGCTCATTTGATCTTCTCATTTTTTAGGATTCCATGTCAGAGAGGTCTCACATGACTGTGCTATTTAGAGCAAGTGTTTCATACTCTTATCCTTTTTTTATGTCTCAGCCCCTTTGGGTTCTTTTATACAACATTATCTTGAATTGCATCCTCTTGATTCCTGCTAACTTTAGAGGAGGTGGAGTAGGGAAAGGAGTTGGGTCTTCTATTTTCCATGAGGACCCTGTCTGTCTTTTCAGTGTTACATTGTAAACGTCTAGCACATAGTTGGAATGAATGAATATTTATTGGATGGATAAATGACCAAATAAATACCTTCATGGAAGTTGATACAGTGTTTCTATTTTTTTTTTAAAGATTTTATTTTTATTTGTCAGAGAGAGAGGTAGAGCAAGCGCGAGCACAAGCAGAGTGGCAGGCAGAGTCAGAGGGAGAAGCAGGCTCCTGGCAGAGCAAGGAGCCCGATGTGGGATTCGATCCCAGGACGCTGGGCTCATGACCTGAGCTGAAGGCAGCTGCTTAACCAACTGAGCCACCCAGGCGTCCCAATACAGTGTTTCTAAATAGGGATTTTTTTTTCTTGCTTAACAGATAAATATCAATTTAAATGTGTATATCAAAGATACATATGTTCTTACCTTTTATGATTTATTACTAAGAATTCTTTTATTTAATTAACGTGCACTGCAAACATTTTTTTAATATTAAAAAGAATACAAAAGAACTTTGGCTCATCCTGTTAAAATAATAATATCCTAAAATGTGATGGTCTGAATTTAGTTGTTCTATAGAATTAACTTAGACACTTAATTTTATCACCTCCCTTTGCTCCTAGCTTATAAATAGGAAGTGTCTTATGTAATGATGCCTAATCTACTATAAAGCATCCACAATATCCAATCAACTTTATGGCAAGACTGTACATCACAGGAAATACTACAATAATCTCCTATCCATTAAAACTATTGATAAATTGTTATTGTCACATTTAATATAATTACTTCTTTTATGTCCAGCCTGCTCTTAAAATATTTGTTTAATCATGTTATATAAGTGAGCATCAGACATAAAGTCAAAACCTATCTTAGGTCAAGTCAATATCAAGGTCTTGCTATTTTAAGAAGAAAATAGAAAGGACTATTGAATATTTTAAAAATAAGAAAAGAGCAAAAGCAATCATTTTGCCCTCACCATAACTCATGGAGTCTTGCAATGATTTCCACTTTTAAAAGTAATATAGTATTTTCATCTCAGACACTTTCTGAAGGAAAACTGTATCCACCTGCAAGTGATTACAGTGGAGTATTTTCAATTTTTTTGATCTGACAACCTAATCAGTTTCATCCTTGGGAGTTTCTGGTTAACTGATTTAGCGTAAATTCTTTTATATCTCAGCAGTACCTCTTTTATTTATTCTCCATTTGTAGCTACATTTAAGAAAAGAGACACAAAGGGAAATTGAACATCAGGTAGTGAGAGCAAAACATTCCCAGCAAGATGATTCCCAGCAATGCTTGTGTATCAGGTGGTTCTCACCAGGACTGGAGGAGTTTCAAATGGTAGTGAATCAATCATACCAAAACATATGCCATTAACACAGTACAGATGAAGCACTTCTAGAATGGTGGAATAAGGACCTTGAAAAACCCACTCTTTCATAAAAGCAATGAGGACACTGGCAAAAAATCATAAAACTCAACACTGGCAGAACTGTGACTATTAACCAAAAGCTTGTAACAATCCTTTGGTTCCTTATGCATTTATGCAAGAGAAACAAATGAATCTCAGTAAGAACTGCCATCTCCATGGCTTTTTTCTCTCCCTAGTCCAATCCTCATACCGCCAGCTCTACTGTAGCTATGAAAACAACAGCCTTATAACTACAGTAGCTATGAAAACCGACAGCCTACCAGCCATTGGACAAGGCAGAGCAGGTTTGGAGTCGGCCAAAAAAGCACCATCCCCAGAGAATTGTCATTAATCGACCTGTTTGAAAACTTCCTAGATAAGCTCTGTTTTCCGGGCTCTTCTTTATTGGACCTAATTCAGAACCCACTCTGTGGAAGCAGCACCATCACTAAGGCATCACCCGCCCATCCTCCCCCACCAAAAACTGGGAAAGTAGATGTCCACGCAGGCTTTGAAAATCTCAAGACGTGCTCTTAGAAAGCTAGAATACATTGTGTGCAGGGTGGTGAGCTTGCTCAGGAGAGACATAGGAAGGCCTTTTTCTCTCACCTTTGGCTGACAATGAGTACTGAAGGTGTGTCACAGCACAGAGCGCTGTGACAAAGACAGGAAGACTACTTGGCTGAAGGAAATCTCCGTCCAATCATTGCCTAGCTACTAAGGTCACCAAGCACAGATCTTAGTGATTTTATATGACAAAGAATACAGACTTTACATAATTTGACCAGGAAAGTCACAAAACAAGCAAATCCCAGCAATGACAATGACAACAAAAGAAAATCCTAAAAGTAGTGAAAATATCTGATTTGCAGAGATTTTGCATTATATAATTTAGCCAGCCTTTTTAACTGAGAGTCACACAGACATATTAGACAAAAAGAATTGAGATGAATAAGCCTTTAGTGTCTGACTTTATGTTAACCTGACCATGAGTTAGGCTGGTACTGTTTGGTATAGCTGTAGGTTTCAGAAGCTAAGATTTTCTCTGGAGACTTCTAAAAGACAGACTGGTGAAAATTGAGAATCACAGCTCACTGGAGATGAAGCCCACAAGCAGAAGACTCTGTGACCAGAAACGTTCATGAGAACCAGTGTTGGGAAAGGAAAAACTAAAGTATCCCAATCGATCGTTGCTGAATTGATGAATTGCTAGAAGCTAAGCGTGGACAAGTCTGAGAGTTAAAAACTCCAGGGGGATCACAAACACTTTTGTGAGTTTTACCTCCAGGAACCCTACCAGCTTCTCACAGTTATCTCTAAGAGAGAGAAAGCCATTTTGAAATACAGCACAGCATTCTGGTTTTGTTTTGGTTGGTTGGTTGTTTTTTAAAAGATTTATTTATTTATTTATTTATTTATTTATTTATTTATTTATATGACAGATCACAAGCAGGTAGAGAGGCAGGTAGAGAGAGAGAGAGGAGGAAGCAGGCTCCCCACTGAGCAGAGAGCCCGATGCAGGGCTCGATCCCTGGACCCTGGGATCATGACCCGAGCCGAAGGCAGGGGCTTTAACCCACTGAGCCACCCAGGCACCCCACAGCATTCTGTTCTTAACAAGACTTGACCTCAAGAGAAACCATTTGACTGTAGCTTAACCTACTAAGGTTTTATCATAGCCTAACTGACCTGAGGGAAGGAAGGTATCCAACTCCACCCACCCCTCTAATCATCCTGTCCCACTTAAGGCGGTCAAAAAACTAAGAAGCACTTGTTGAGTTCACAGCTGAGGAGCAAAACTTCACTAAAAGACCAAAAGCTAATCAAGGGACTAGAGAATATCCCCCCTCCCCGAACACATTACCACCACATTACTGAAGACCTATTTATTCAATTCCTTTTACTCAGTACATCCTGTCAGGCTTTCAGTAAAAAATCACAAAGCATATTAAAGGCAAAAAACACAGTTTGAAGAATAGAGCAAGCATCAGAAGCAGACTAAGATATGGCAGAGATGCTGGAATGATCCGACCACGAATCTAAAACAGCTATGATGAATATGTTAAGGGAGCTAATGGAAAAAGTAGACAACCAGCAAGAACAAATGGGTAATGTAAGCAGAGAGATGGAAAATCTAAGAAAAATATTAAAAATAAATTCTAGTCTAATGGGTTTATTAGATACATCAATAAAAACTTCCAGAACTACAAAGAAAAAAGAAAAAACACTGAAAAAAAAATGGAACAAAATATCCAAGAACTGTGGGATATCTACAAAATATTTAGCATACATGTACAAAAGAAAGAAAAGAATGAAAGAAATATTTAAACCTATAATGATGGAATTTCCCCACCCAACCACATATTCAGAAAGCTCAGAGAACACCATGATAATTGCCAAGGAAGGAAGGGAGAGAGGAAAAAAGAAAAAGAAAAAAAGCTAGACCTAAGCATATCCTACTCAAATCGCATAAAACCAAAGATAAGGAAAAAGGTCTTGAAAGAAACCAAAAAAAGAAAACACCTTCTCTATCAGGTTGCAAAGTAAGGATTAATTGAGTTTTCTTCAGAAATCACACAAGAAAGAAGAGTGGAGTGAAATATTTAAAGGGTTGGGGGTGTCTAGATAGTTATCACATTATTCTGAACACCCAAGAAGCCGATCGGAGGTCTAAAAGAACAAGCACTGCACGTCTACAAGGAGAAAATTGACTACCTTTGGGAAGGTAGGAGGTGCAGAAGTTCACTTGGGGGAGACAGCTGAGGGCACAGTGGAGGAGAGGGAGCCTGCTTCTGAGGCTACCACACAAAGTATTAGAAGTAGCAGAATGCAAAATCCGAATTTCTAGGTTCACTATTGTAGGAAGTGTGCCTGGATTAAAGGTATCCAGGTGATGAAGAATGGCAGAATTCAGGAGTGAGAGGGTGGTCCGGTGATTCCCTGCGTCCCAGGGAGTCTGGGTGGTGCCATGGTGCTGTGCTCTCCCCAGGCCTAGAGCCAGGAAACCATCCCAGAGTGCGGGTCTTGGTAGCTTTCTGCTATAAACTACAAACTGCCACGGAATCATGTGACCACTTTCCTAGGAGGGGCAGGCAAGTGTGGTGAGACCCTCCCCTGGAGCAGCAAGGCTGGTCAGTGCAGTGTGCCTCCCTGACACTTGGTCATGTGCTGAGATAAAAAGGCTCAGACATGGGCAGGATGAACACGAGTTCAGACAAATTGGGGCTGGGGTGGGAGGAGGATAGGGCGATTGAGTGCTTTTCTGTAAGGGCTCACTGAAGAGTAGGACGTGCAAACTTTGAGCTCTGAGCCTAGAGAGCAGGGGTGCAGCCATTTTCATCCATAGGTGTTGAAAGCCTTCAGGGAGCAAAACAGTGCCACCTAGTGGAGGACAGAGCAGGCATACCCCAAGTCCCACCCCCCTGTCCCCTGAAGAGGCATTTCCACTGAACCAAATCATCTAGAGAATGAGCGCAGCAGGCCCCTCCCCCAGAAGACCAGCACAAACAACTAGCTCACACCAAGTTTATTGATTATGGAGTGCTGCAAAGCATCAGCTCTAGGAGAGAGGCTCGAGCTTCCTTTTTACTTTTATTCTTTAATCCTTTTATTTTTATTATTTTTTCATTTATTTTCTTATATTTTCTAATTCCTTTTCCCTTATTACTAATTTAAAAAAATTTTTTTTTTTTTAAATTTGGCAGAGAGAGAAAACTCACAAGGAAGCAGAGGGGCACGGGGTGAGGGTGGGGGGAAGGTGGGAAGCAGGCTCCCTGCTGAGCAGAGAGCCGGATGTGGGGCTTGATCCCAGGACCCTGAGATCATGACCGGAGCCGAAAGCAGAGGCTTTAACCCAATGAGCCACCCAGGCACCCCTAAATTGTTATTTATATATACTTTTTATGTATATATAGTTTTGTCCACTCTCATTTTATTTTTATCTTATTGTTTAATTTTGGGATCTAGATTCTTTTAAGCAGACCAAAACACACCCAGGATTGAGGTTTTTTTCTGGTTTTCTCATTTTGTGTTTTTGTTTCTCTTGTTATTTTGTTGTTGGTTTTTTTTTTCCTTTTCTGTTTTTTGCTTTGTTTTTGTTTTTGTTTTTCTTGTTCTTCTCTCTCTTTCTTCTTTTCTGGGCAAAACAACAAGTGATGAGATGGAGGCATACACCCCAAAAGAAAGAACATGAGGTAGAACTCATGGCCAGGGATTTAATCAATACAGATATAAGTAAGATGGCTAAACTAGAATTTAAAACAATAATTATAAGGATACTAGTTGGGCTTCAAAAAGGCATAGAAGATAAAAAGATAAAAGAACTAAAATCTAGTCAGGCCAAAATTTTAAAATGCTATATCCAAAATGCAAACACAAATGGAGACCATAAAAATAAAATGGATGAAGCAGAGGAGTGAATCAGTGATAAAGAAAATAAAATTGTGGAAAATAAAAGGACACAAAGAAATGGAAAAGTATTCCATGCTCATGGATTGGAAGAACAAACATTGTTAAAATGGATATACTACCTAAAATAACCTCTACATATAATGCAATCCCCATCAAAATACTACCAGCATCTTTCACAGAAACTAGAACAAACAATCCTAAAATTTGTATGGCATTGCAAAAGACCCCATAGCCAAAGTAATTCTGAAAAGGAAAAGCAAAACTTTTTGGCATCACAATTCTGAATTTCAAGCTCTATTACAAAGCTGTAATCATCAAGATGATATGGTGCTAGCACAAAGACAGACACATAGACTGACAGAACAGAATAGATAACCCAGAAATGGACCCACAACTATGTGGTCAACTGATCTTCAACGAAGCAGGAAAGAATGTGCAATGCAAAAAACAGTCTCTCCAACAAATGATGTTGGGAAAACTGGACAGTCACATGCAGAAGAATGAAACTGGATCACTTTCTTATACCACACATAAAAGTAAATTTAAATGGATGAAAGACTTAATTGTGAGACAGGAAACCATCAAAATTCTAGAGGAGAACACAGGGAGAACCTCTTTGATCTCAGCTGCAGCAACTTCTTACTTAGATGCATCACCACAGGCAAGGGAAACAAAAGCAAAAATGAACCTTTGGACTTCATCAGCTTCTACACAGCAAAGTAAACAATCAACAAAACTAAGAGGCAGCCTATGAATGGAGAAGGTACTTGCAAATGATATTTGATAAAGGGTTACTGTCCAAAATCTACAAAGAACTTAACAAACTCAACACTGAAAAAGCAAATAATCCAGTTAAGAAATGGGCAGAAGACACTTTTTCAAAGGCATCCAGAGGGTAACAGACACATGAAAAGATGCTCAACATTACTCATCATCAGGGAAATACAAATCAAAACTACAATGAGATACCATCTCACATCTGTCATTATGGCTAAAATTAACAACATAAGAAACAACAGGTTTTGGCAAGGATGGGGAGAAAAGGAAACCCTCTTGCACTGTTAGTGGGGATGAAAACTGGTGCAGCCACTCTGGAGAACAATATGGAGGTTTTTCGAAATGCTAAAAATAGAACATCCCTACAATCTGGCAATTGCACTATTAGATGTTTACTCAAAGCATACAAAAATACAGATTCAAAGGGTTACATGCACCCCAATGTTTATAGCAGCATTATCAACAATAACCAAACTATGGAGAGAGGCCAAATGTCCACTGACTGATGAATGGATAAAGAAGAGTGGTGTGTATGTATAAATATATATAATGGAATATTATTCAGCTATCAAAAAGAATGAAATCTTGCCATTTGCAGTGACATGGATGGAGCTAGAGAGTATTACGCTAAGTGAAATAAGTCATTAAGAGAAAGAAATACCATATGATCTCACTCATGTGAAATTTTTTAAAAAGAAAGCATGAACATATGGGAAGGGGGAAAAGAAAAAAAAGTAGAGAGGGAAAGAAGCCATAAGAGACTCTTAACGGGGGTGCCTGGGTGGCTCAGTGGGTTAAAGCCTCTGCCTTCAGCTCAGGTCATGATCCCAGAGTCCTGGGATCGAGCCCCACATCGGGCTCTCTGCTCAGCAGGGAGCCTGCTTCCCTCTCTCTCTGCCTGCCTCTCTGCCTACCTGTGATCTCTGTCTGTCCAAAAAACATAAATAAATAAAATCTGTAAAATTTTTTTTTAAAGAGACTCTTAATGATAGAGAACAAACTGAGGGTTGATGGAGGAAGGTGGGTGGGGGATGGGCTACATGGGTGATAGGCTTTAAGGAGGACACTTGTGATGAGCCCTGGGTGTTGTATGTAATTGATGAATCCCTAAATTCTACTCCTGAAACCAACCTTGCATTCTATGTTGACTGCCTTAAATTGAAATTAAAAAATTTATCAAAAAGGAAATAAATAAGTGTTTGGAGTCTGAGGGAATAAAGACAAGAACATTTTTTTAAGAAATATTTAAAGTGTTCAGAGAAAAAAAGCCAACCTAAAATTCTATATCCTGTGAAATTATCATTCAAAAGTGAAAAAGAAATAAAGACTTTCTCAAACAAACAAAACTTGAGGATATTTGTAGCCAGGAGAACTGCCTTGCAAGAAATGCTAAAAGAGGTTCTGCAGAGAGGAAAAAAACAAACAGAAAGCAATCTATCAGTAACTCAGATCTACATTAAAAAAAAATGGCTTTAGGGAAGAAATAAATGGAGGTGAAATTAATATTTTGTTTTTACTCTTCTTCGTTTATCTAACAAATGAGAGTTTGCCCAAAATAATAATAGTTGCAATGTACTCGATGGTTATAACTTATGCATAGGTTAGATGAAAAACAGGGGGTTAGAGATACAGTGGAGGTGAGGGAGGAATTAGAAATACTTTGTTATTATAAGGTCCTTGGATTATCTGTGAAGTAGTGTAGTGTTATATGGACTTGGATTAGTTGCAAATGTATATTACAATTCTAGGACAACTAGTAAAATAAAATTAAAATGCGAGTCCAAGAGATACACTAAGAAAAGACAAATGGAACATATAAAATGCCTACTTAAAACTAGAAAAGGTAGAAAAAGAAAGGAAGACAAAACTGGAAACAAGGAACAAGGGCAGAAAATAGTAGCAAATATGGTAGCCATTAATCCAGTTGTATCAGTAATCATTTTAGAGTCAGTGGTCTAAATACACCAAATGAGAGAGAGAAAATTAGAATGTACCAAAACACAAGAACAACTATAGTGTATCTACAAGTAATATACTTGAAATATAAAGACACATAATAGATTAAAAGTAAAGGTATAAGTGTATACAGAGGTGACTTCGAAGTTAAGAAAGTTATCAGGGATAGAGAGGGGCATTACATAATGATAAAGTGGTCAGTTATCCAGGAAGACATCATAATCCTTAATGTGCCTGTGCCTAACAGCAGAAAATCAAAATTTCAGGTAAAAACTGATAAACTGCAAGGAGAAATAAATGAATCCACTAGTTAGTTGAAGAATTCAACACCCCTGTATCAGAAATGGACTGATTCAGCAGGCAGAAAATCCATAAGGACATATAGTTGATTTCAAAAGCACCATCAATCAACTGAATACAATGGACCTCTATAGACAAATTCATTCACCAACAGCAGATCACACATTTTTCTCAAGCTCACTTTGAAACTTCACCAAGATAGACCACATTCTGAGCCATAAAACGCACCTTAACAAATTTAAAAGAATAGAAATCATATAGCGTATGCCGTCAAACACAGCACAATGTCTAAAATAAAAAGGATGGGCTATAACAAGTGTTGGCAAGAATGTGAAGGTTTTGGAAACCTTATTTCTTGCCAGTGGGAATGTCCAATGGTGCAGTCACTTTGGAAAATAGTTTGGCAGTTCCTCAAAATGTTAAACATAGAGTTACCATATGACCTTGTTATTCTACTCTTCAGCTTATACCCAAGATAACTGAAAACTTATGTCCACACAAGAACTTGTTCATGAATATTCGCAACAGCATTATTCATAAGAGGCAAAAAGTGAAAACAATACAAATGTCCTCCACCTGGTAAATGAATAAACAAAATATGATATATCCAAACAAAATGTCATACATCCATACAGTAGAATATTATTTTGCAACAAAAAGGAATGACACACTGTTACAGGCTACAAAATGCATGAACCTTGAAAACATTATGCTAAGTGAAAGGAAACAGTCACATACAACTTGTATGATTTCATTTATATGAAATAGACAACTGGAAAGACAGAAAAATAGGCTGGTGGTTACAAAAGGTTGGGGGGAAAAGGAAAGGGGAGAGATTACTAAAGAGCATGAGTTTGTTTGTTTTTTTTAGGGTCGGGGGATGAAAATGTTCTGGAATTAGGTTACACAATTCTGTGACTATACTAAAAGTCACTGAATTGTACACCTTAAATGTGAATTTTTTTGGCACAGGTATTATATCTCAATAAAGCCATCATAACAAAAACACTGCTGAATGAGTATGGGTTCTGGAAAAGTTACACTAATCTATGTGACCACAATATACAGATTTTTCATACTGCTGTCATACAGAATCAAAGGCTGACCAAGAGATTTTGCCAGTATTCGGGTCCAAGGAATGTTATGAATGGTTCACTGCAATGGCCTAACTGAACTATCAGAAATAGATTTGAAAGTTGATATGGACTGAATTGTGTTGCCCCTAGAATTCATATACTGAAATCCAAACTCCTAGTACCTCAAATACTGACTGTATTTGAGGACAGGGCCTTTAAAGAGGTAATTAAATGAAAAGAGGTCATTAGGATAGGTCCTAATCCAGTATGACCAGTGTCCTTAACGGTGACAAGACAGGACACAGACACAGGAGAAAGGTTCACATGAAGACACAAGGAAAGACCATCTTCTATCCAAGGAGAAAGGTTCAGAAGAAACCAAGAAACAAGTATCTTGCTCGGACTTCTAGTCTCCAGAATGGAGAAAAAAATGAATCTCTGTCCTTTAAGACACCCAGTCTGTGGTATTTATTACAGGAGCCCTAACAAACCAAATCAGAAAGGAAAGAGTTAGAATGGTCTTTGCCTCTCCCATCAAGAAAATTAGCAAAGTGCCATATTGAAGATTATTATTATTATTATTATTATTAATAGCAAAGGAGTCATGTGTTTTTCCACTTGGTAATTTGATGTCATCGGCCCCATTGCCTATAGCACTGACCTTGCTTTCTTTGCCTTTAGTCTAAAGGACCCTTAAAGAATCCCTGTTACCCCACAATTAAGGAGAATTCCGCCTAAGAGGATCAACTCCCCTTTCAGCAATAGCTGTAAAGTCAATTAGTTAAAGGGAAGGAGAAAGGCCAGTGTCAACGGACTTTGTCACTGCAATGCCATTAGGAGATGACCTTCTTTTTTAAGTTTTTTTGAAATTATTCTCACTGCAGGATGTCTCTGAGGCCAGTTCCTGGAATTGTTCATTGCATCTACATACAGCCGTTTGTGCTCTAGGAGAGGAAAGAGTTAGCATACAGGTGGCCCTCCCGTGCTCTGGCCATGCAGTACAACCGAGTCAGAGAGATCGAGCCATGGGGTTGATGTTGGCAGTGTAGGCTAGAGGGTCCAGACTGTGCAAGGCTTTCTAGTACATGCTAGTTTTTGGCCTTAATCTTAACATTTAAATTGATAGCATAAACTGACAACCTTGCTAACCACAGACATATTCCTTTAAAACCCTTTCCAGGGGCGCCTGGGTGGCTCAGTGGGTTAAGCATCTGCCTTCAGCTCAGGTCATGATCCCAGGGTCCTGGGATCAATCCCCACATCAGGCTCTTTGCTTAGCAGGAAGACTGCTTCTCCCTCTCCCATGGCCCCTGTTTGTGTTCCTTACCCCCGGCTCTTTTTCTGTCAAATAAATAAATAAATACATAAATAAAATCTTAAAAATAAATAAATAAAACACTTACAAATTCCTACCTGATTTTACATTATTAAATGGCTAAAGCAGGCAAGGATTCATTTTACAGTCCTGAGATCCAGAGAACCTGACTCACACATTATCAGAATTTTTAGCTTGAGATAAAGTAAGATTTCATGACTTAAAGCTAATGCCAGAAAGATATGATTTATAAAAACTACTTAAAAATGTTCTCATGCGGGGCGCCTGGGTGGCTCAGTGGGTTAAAGCCTCTGCTTGTGGCTCAGGTCATGATCCCAGGGTCCTGGGATCAAGCCCCGCATCAGGCTTTCTGCTCAGTGGGAGCCTGCTTTCCTTCCTCTCTCTCTGCCTGCCTCTCTGCCTACTTGTGATCTCTGTCTGTCAAATAAATTTTTAAAAAAATGTTCTCATGATTTTAGTTAATTATAAATAGATACCGTTTGTATGTTTGGGGTTAGTAATTAAAACTAATTTGTAATCCATTTGTCATATTCTTTTTAAATGAATTTTTTTTTAACAGCCAAGGAAATACTTGATTCTTCCAAGAATGTTTAGAGATATCCCCACAAATTTATCTCTTGCATTACAAAGTCAGTTGCTTAGAAATGTGTTGATACTTCCATTTAGTTGAACTTATAGTATTGTTTGTGGTTGTAATGTTAGTAAAAAAAAAAAAAAAAAAAAAAAATCAAAGATACCATATTTATTCGCCCATTTCTCCTTCTTTGGATACTTTTGTATTTTAAGGTGAAAATGTAAAGTCTTTTTCACAGATGCTTATGCTTCCAGCTTTAAAATACAAAGGATATTCCCATGCTTTGCTCTTTTTATTATTGCCCTCCCCCCACGTACACACAAAGGTAAAAATGAAAGGATTCTATTCATGCTTATCGACCATTTGAGCAGGAGAAAAGAGAAAAAAACATTTAGCCCTCCGTGCACTGCTGTCTCTCACAGTATTTCCTTCTCCTCCCTCAGGCAGGGTAGGAGTAAAGAGTTATCCCTTCCCTGAGGGAATCTCTGACCCAGGGGATACATCAAGCGTCTAGAAATGAGGCTGGGACCTTCTTGCTCCTAAACCAAGCCAGACCTATGTGAGCCTCCAATCTAGAACTCGAAATGGAAAGAAATCCTAATGGAAATATCAGCTTGCTGTCAGCTGTAACCCACCCCCCCCCCACTTCCTTTCGTCTGTATCCATGCAGCCGTTAAAAGGTCTTGGGCTCCCAGTGGTACTTTTTAAGCAATGTGTTTATGTACGGAAGGAAGAGAGAGGATAGGAGATTTAGAATCCAATTAACTTTGCACCTGAGGATTACTGGGTAACTCTGAACAAGTCATTCTGCTCTGGTAAACCAAATAAGAATACTTAAGATTAATGAAGACTGTAAAAGGTGACGGTGAACTAGAAGCCAGGCACTATGATCATTTTTCCCTTCCTGTATCCTATTAACAATAAAAAGCATTGTGAATGTACTTCACACCCTGGAGTTGTGCAGTACACATTCTATACAACCAAATATGACAAGCCCAGTCAGAGATATATGGATGAGATTCACAGAAAGTGCAAGAATGCTTAACTTTTTCCAAATCAACTGACTTTGAAGACTCTTAGGACTATCTAAGAAAGATATTAGAGGTTGCATTAATTAATTATTAATATCTAAAACTCCTTTGATCCGGATATATATCCTATGATTTGGGGGATAAATTTCAAAATCATTGCAGTCACCTGCAGTAACCACTGACATACAACCAAATATATATACCAAAATTCTGGTAATAGCATCTAATGGAAAGAAATTTTTAATTCAAATATTGTGACATAATTGTGCTCAATAGCCAAAATGCCAACAAAAGTCATTTGTAGAGACTTCCACTTCTGTAAAGATAGACAGTGTTGTCTTGGTTCCTCCTTTCAGGCATATCTAAAACCCCTGGACATAATATATAAAGTAGATAGTAGAAGAGTCTGAAAGGTAGAGCGAAAAATCAGACCAGCTAAAGACCTCAAACCCAAGGAATGGCAGAATGACTTTAATCAAAAACACTTGTTATACAAAAGACCTAATAAATCTCAACTTGAACAAAAAAAGACAATCAACACACACCAACACCAACATGACACAGATGTTAGAATTATCAGATAAAGATTTTTAAAGTAACCATCATGTATATGTTTCTGAGTAATTACAAACACACTTGAAAGAGATGAAATAATGGAAAGTTTCAGCAAAAACAAAGTGTTAGCAAAAAAAACTGTGATCAAAACCTTATACCTTCTATAGAAGTCAAAACAGATCATGGACTATAGAAGATTTTTCATATAAGAGAAAATCTTCATGATCTAGAGGTAGATAAGACCTCTTAGACGCTGCACCAAAAGCATGATTCCTAAAGAAAAATAATCAGTAAATTGGGCTCCCTCAAAGTTAAATTTAAGAACTTTGCCCTGTTAAGAAGAGGAAAAGACATGCTATAGATGTAAAGATATCTGACAAAGATTTTGTTTGAATATAACAAAGCTCTAAAATATACCAAGAACTCTCTTGACTCAGCAGTAAAATAAAACAGAACCCAAACAATCTTCTTAAAAAATGACAAAAGAGAGCCCCACAGAGGATATATGGAAGGCAAATGAACACATGAGAAGATGCTTAATCTCGTGAGCTCTGGTAGATGGAATAGTGTCCATCATCCTGACCTTCAAGACCTGGTAATATGTTATCTTATATCCAAAAGGAGCATTGCAGATGTGATTAAGCTGTTAAGGATCTTGAGATAGGATTGCCCTGCATTATGCAGGTGGGCCTGATGTAATCACAGGGAAGGAGGAGGCAGGACCAGAGATGAGCGAAGATGCTCTGATACAATACAAAGACAGAGAAAAGGACCAAAAAGGACCAGAGCCAAGGAATACAGGCAGTCTCTAGAGGCTGGAAAAAGGAAGGAAACAGATTCTCCTCTAGAGCCTCCAGAAGTAACAAAGCCCTGCAGACCCATTTGAGTCCTCTGACCTCCCTCCCGAGTCGGGAGAGGATAAATTTGTCCTTTTAAGGCAGTAAGTTTGGGATAATTTGTTATAGCGCCCATAGGAAAATAACACTACTAGCCATCAGAGACATGCAGAGTAATACCACAGTGAGTTCTTCATTTGTCCCTATGAGAACAGACAAAATTTGAAGAGTAATGACAATACAGGTGAAGACGCGCAAGAAAAGGACCTCCCATTAATTGCTAGTAGAGATGTAAATGAATGCGGCCTCTCTTGAAAATAATTTGGAAGTGTCTTAAAAAAACAAATCCTACATTTACCATATGACCCAAGCAGTTATGCTTCTGGGTATTTATCCCACACAAACTAAAACCTATGACCCCCGGAAACCTGTACAGGATTGTTCACAGCACTTTTATTTGTAAAAACCCAAACCTAGAAATAATCAAAGTGCTCCTTGGTAAATGAATGCTTAAACCATGGTGGGTCAATACTACAGAATACTACTCAGCAAGAAAAGGGAACAAACTATTGATACACTCAACAATTTGTAGGGATCAAGGACCATATGCCCAGTAAATAAAGCCAATCTCGTGCTCTATTATTCCCTCTACATAACATTCTCAAAATGCCAGGGATTAAGGATAATGGGCAGCCTGGGTTGGGTGTGACTGGAAAGATAGGCCATGAGGGAAATCTTTGTGGCGATGGAATTGTTACGTACGTTGATTACAGTGATGGTTACACAAATCTAGACCTGTAATACAAGGACAGACCTATACGTACGATGTCAAGTTACTGATTTAAAAGTGTGCTTTAATTCTGTAAGACATAACCATTGAGGAAAAACAGGGAAAGAATACTTGAACCTTTTTGTGTTCTCTTTGCCACTCCCTGTGCATTTGTAATTAATATTTTTAAGTTTTAAAAAATGTGGCAAAGATAGAAAGGGGCCAACTTAGATCTTTACAAAAGAGAGAGATGAAAGTATAATTAATTTGATGCCTTGTTTAGGGAAACTAAGATGCAAGTATTAGAGAGGGAATGAGTCTTATTTTTCTAATTCTTATATTTCATGTCATTTTTCCATTTTCTAATTCTTATTCTTTTTTCTAATTCTTTTCTAATTCTTATTTTTCATATCATTTCTCCATTTTACCCCCCAATTTGAAACACATCCTGCATACAAAAGAACATAGAAAATGCGTATCTGGGAAATCTGGGTGGCTCTGTCAGTGAAGCGTCTGCCTTCAGCTCCGGTCTTGATCCCAGGGTCCTGGGATGGATCCCCGCATGGGCTCTCTGCTCAGCGGGGAGCCTGCTTCTTCCTCTCCCTCTGCCTGCTGCTCCCCCTGCTTGCTCTCTCTCTCTCTCTCTCTGTCAAATAAATAAATAAAATCTTTTTTTTAAAAATGCATATGTACAGATCACTCAAGATGGTGAGCTTGCCAGTGTCTGAGAGGGCCCCTCTATGTGACCGTTAATCCAGCCTGTCTGCTCCCAGAGATAGCCACCGTTCTGGTTTTTGTGATAATCATTCCCCTGCTTTAAAGGTTTCCTTTCTATGTGTGTATCTCTAAACACTGCGTTGTTTAGCATTGTCTGTTCTGAGCTTTATCTAAATGTAAGCATACTGCTTGCATTCCTCTGTGAGTTACTTCTTTTCCTACCACTATGTCTTTGAGGTTTATCTTTGATGAATATGGCTGTATTTAATTCACTTTCAGTGCTAAATCGTATTCTCTGAATGGCATAACCACAGGTGAATGTTCTGGTCTACTGCTGATGGGTTATTAGGCATAACCGCTTTTTCCCTTGCCCTCTCAGGAATGAGTCTGCCCAGAGAGAATGTGCTTTCAGTTGTTTTCAGTCGGGTCCAGGTGGGGCTGAGGCTACAATCGGTAACTCTTAATATTGGATCACCATGTTAGGAAAGCCACCAGCTGAAGTGTTTACCATGCCTTGGGCATTAGGCTGGAGGTTCACTCATTTAATCTTCAAGATCAGTTTCAGAATCATTTTGTGAAGTGAGAAAATTGATTGTATTCATATATTAATTTGGGGATAATAATTATCCTTCCAACACTTATTCCTCCTCTATAAAAATGTAAGATGTTGGCTCTTTTTTTTTTTTTAAAGATTTTATTTATTTATTTGACAGACAGAGATCACAAGTAGGACGAGAAGCAGGCAGAGAGAGAAAAGGAAGCAGGCTCCCTGCAGAGCAGGGAGCCCGATGCGGGGCTCCATCCCAGGACCCTGGGATCATGACCTGAGCTGAAGGCAGAGGCTTAACCCCCTGAGCCACCCAGGCGCCCCGTTTGCTCTTTCATAGGGTATATAAGTTGATTCTTTAAACCAGTAGGGTACTTTCCCCATATATTTTATTAATATCACCGTTTATCACAAGGTAATGTTTTGTTCTTTTTTTTTAAAGATTTTATTTACTTATTTGACAGAGAGAGATCACAAGTAGGCAAAGAGGCAGAGAGAGAGAGAGGAGGAAGCAGGCTCCCTGCTGAGCAGTGAGCCCGATGTGGAACTCGATCCCAAGACCCCTAGATCATGACCCGAGCTGAAGGCAGAGGCTTCACCCACTGAGCCACCCAGGCACCCAGTGTTTTTCTTCTTAATGAAAGGAATATGTGTGTATGTAATAATAGATCTTTTTCTTTTTCAATTATACTTTTTGGTTGATGTGTTGAAGAGCTACTAAGATATATATTATATATGTACATATATATGTGTATATCATATGTTAAAATATACATATTTTATATGTAAATATATACATATTCTATAGAAAGATTAGACATATATAATTGGAGATATATGTATCTCCAATTGCTATTATACTCTTACCAGCTTTAAGAAATTTTCTTGATTCTGTTGTTTATTTTAATAAAAATACATCACCTGCAAATAATAATGATCTTTTGTTCTATTCTACCCCACATATACAACTTTTTTTGGATTTTTTTTTTTTTTGGCTCTTCTAGAATTTCAAGAACAATGCTAAATATAGAATTCTGGTTTTCTTTCTGATTTAACACAAATTCTTCTAATATTTCATCCTCATGTATGACATTGGATATAGATTTGAGATAGAAATTTTTTGATTAGTTTGAATATCAGTTTTAAAGAGATATTTAAACAGACACTGAGCATTAAATTTAATTAAAATGCCCATTTAAATCTAAAGAGACTCCCTCATGGTTTTTTTTAATTGCTCTATTGATGAGTTAATATACTGATGATATCTTACGATGAATTATTTTAATACATTGATTAATTCTATTGTTACTTTTTAATGCTGTTTATGCCGTAAGTGAGACAGATCTATAGAATAAACTTAGTGCTGTCTTTGACACTGGGTTTCAAGACTTGTTGACTTTGGGAAATGACCTGGGCAGTTTTCCACATTTCTCTGTGGTCCAAGATAGTTTATAATGCACAAGAATTTTCTGCGGTTTTAATCTTAAGGAATTCATTTATAATATTATTTGGAGTAAGAGTCTATGATAATTTCCTTAATTTCTCCCTTACTTATGTTTTATTCAAGTTGCTTATTTCTTCTTGAATCAAGATTTTATAATTTTTTTTTCAGAAATATTATTCCTGTTATAATGTTTTCAAATACATTATACCAATTTGTGTACTATTCTCTGTTCATGTTTAGTTCTGTTTTCTCTGTGATTACAACTTTTTTCTTCAGAATTTCACTTACTAGGTTTTCTTTTTATGTTCTTAGATTTTTTTTAGAAATTTGCTCATTTTCTTAATTTTTATAAAGTATGAGTTTTTAAATCATATTTTCTACAGTCATTTTTACTGGGGCACCTGGGTGGCTCAGTGGGTTGGGCTGCTGCCTTCGGCGCAGGTCATGATCTCAGGGTCCTGGGATCAAGTCCCGCATCGGGCTCTCTGCTCAGCGGGGAGCCTGCTTCCCTCTCTCTCTCTCTCTGCCTGCCTCTCCATCTACTTGTGATTTCTCTCTGTCAAATAAATAAATAAAATCTTAAAAAAAAAAAAAAGAATAAAAATAATTGCGGAAGCAAGCATGACAAAAGTTAACATCTATCCATTTTGGGTCATAGACACCTGAATATATACCATATTATTCTGTGTATTTTTCTGATCATTTTAATAATTCTGTTAAACAAAACTTGCTTTTCACCCAAAGTTGTATTTTGATACATATAAGGCAAATGTATTCATTTTAGCGGCTGGTGTAGAATTCTATCACTAATGTGTCCACTCCCTTAGTTGTTTTCATTGTTGTAATGTCTACCCTCATGTGTTCCTTAGGCGCATGCCCAAGGGTTAAGGTATGGAAGTGATTATCTTCAACTTCTCTAATTATTACCAAATTTACTTTCCCAAGTGGTTGGATTAGTTTCCACTTCTGCAAGGCGTTGATGAAAGTTTCCTCTTTCTCCTTATGCTGGGTAACACCTGGTATGAATCAACTACTAAGTTTTAGAGCCTGAAATGTCGTCATTGTAGTTTTAATTTGTATTCTCCAAATTCCTAGTGAGGTTGAGCATCTTTTCACATGTTTATTGGGTTTTCACGTCAGAGATTTATCTATTCATATCTATTTCCCCTCTTTCTATTATGTTATCTTCTTACTGTTTTGTAGGAATTATGTATAGGTTCTGGATAGTGACACTTCTTCTGTTCAAATCTTGCAAAACCTTCTCCCCATGTGCCATTGTCTTTTAACTATTTTGTAGTTGTTTTTTATATACAAGTTGTTATTTTTCATGTAGTCAAATCTACCAAACTTTTCTCATATAATCTGGCTCTTTATGCATCAATATCATAAAAATATTCTTCTAACTTCTAAAAAAAAATTTACTTTTTTTTTTTTTGGTTCAGTTTTCTTTGGTTATTGGTCTGTTCAAATGTTCTGTTTCTTCCTGTTTCAGTTTTAGTAGTTTGTATGTTTCTAGGAATTTATTCATTTCTTCCAGATTTCCAAATTTGCTGGCATGTAATTTTTCATAATATTCTTTTATAATTGTGTATATTTCTGTGGTATTGGTTTTGAGTGCTCCTCTTTCGTTTGTGATTTTATTTATTTTAAATATATTTATTTATTTGACAGAGATCACAAGTAGGCAGAGAGGCAGAGAGAGAGAGAGATGGGAAAGCAGGCTCTCCGCTGAGCAGAGAGCCCAATGCGGGCCTCGATCTCAGGACCCTGAGATCACAACCTGAGCCAAAGGCAGAGACCCAACGCACGGAGCCACCCCGGTGCCCTAAAAACAATTTTAGAAGTTTTGCTTTTCATACTTAGGTCTTTGATCTACCTGAAAAAAAGTTTATGTTGTATAAAGCAAAATGAGGAAAAAAGAATGGATAACATTATTAGAGCTCCATATTACATGTGAAAGATGGGATAAATGGGGCACAGACTAGGCACCTTACCTTTGGAGATAATACCTGAAGAATCATGCTAACTTATCCCTTCAAAATGTTATCGGCAGTATCACCCACTCTACTTGTATAAGAGCTTTCCGATGTATGCAAATAATTTATTTTTCTGAAAGCTGGAATATATGGCAAAGGACTTCATTTCTCCTACATAATAGATAAGGTGGGGGCTGGTCAGTGCAAAAAAGTAAATCAGCTCTTTCAAGGCTGCCACATGGCTTAGGTCACTGGGGTGCTGCACTGACCCTGGAATAACTGATCAACAGAAAGAATGAGAAGCATAAATTTATTGTCTTTTGAGCCAAATTATCTTAGTTTAATTACTATTTACCTCAATTTAGTGTGGCTTTACTATTTTTATAAGCAATGCACATTTCCAGAATGAAGAACACATTCAAATATGGAAATACATCCTATAAACAAGAAAAAGTAATTACTCAGCTTTTTCTCACTTGGATTAGACCCTCTTCCAATCCTTCACTAGGTCAGCAGTAAACAGGGATTAACTTTATAGCAGAGCCTTTTCATTACGCCTTGCTGTCAAATGGAGTTCTTACAGTCCTGAGAATCTGCTAACACAACTTTTTCCCATATCTGGGCAGGTCGATGGATTTATTTAACAAATATTGTATAAGCATTTTCTGTCCAGCTAAAATACATCTGAGAAAGAAGGCTAACCTTGACCACTGAATCTGGTTGTCCGGAGAATCCTTTAGCTGCATTCAACTCTGTATCATAGTAGTGCATCATCCCTGCTCCTCCCCAGTGAGTCCCATCAACCACCATCCTGAAGTTCTTTTCCTCTTTCTGTGGTATTACTCACTACGCCTGGTCAGGAGGCTCACAAGACCACTAAAATACAGTGGCATAAATAATACAACACTGTGCCTATACTCAACAATAATGTATTGATCCTTTAAAAGTTTGGGGCGTCTGGGTGGCTAAGTCAGTTAAGCGTCTGCCTTCGACTCAGATCACAATCACGGATGGAGTCCTTCAATCCAGCCCCGTGTCGGGCTCCCCGTTCAGTGGGGAGTCTGTGTCTCCTGCTGTCCCTCACCTCACTTGGCCTCTTTCTCTCTCTCAAATAAACAAATAAAATCCTTTAAAAAAAATTTTGTTGGGACGCCTGGGTGGCTCAGTTGGTTAAGCGGCTGCCTTTGGCTCAGGTCATGATCCCAGCGTCCTGGAATCGAGTCCCACATCGGGCTCCTTGCTCGGCAGGGAGCCTGCTTCTCCCTCTGCCTCTAGCCTGCCACTCTGTCTGCCTGTGCTTGCTCTCTGTCTCTCTCTCTCTCTCTCTCTCTATAACAAATAAATAAAAATCTTTAAAAATAAAAAAATAAATAAATAAATTTTGTTAAGGGGTGGATCTCATGTAAAATGTTCTTGCCTACAATAAAATATTTTTTAAAAAGATATTTTCCTAAGTACTTCACAGATCAACATAAGGACAAAGAATGAAGACAAGAGAGTGTGCATATAGCTCACGCATCTATGTAGCACAGGTCAGAGCTGTGATACTAGTATTCACAGAATGCTTGATAAATCATCATAAGGAAGAAAACGTGACTCGAAGTCAAGACCCAAGAATGACTGGAATCATTAGTATGGATTCTTTAGAAGAAAGTGACCAGTTTTGCATTGTCTATGTTTGACGGGAACCAGAGTTCCTCATTCTCCTAAAATAGAACAACAGGACAAACACACTGAGTTATGAAGATAAAACATTTTTTAGTGGGTTTCATTGCACGCTAACTGACACACGAAGTGGAAGTTGTAACAGGGCCGTAACTACGGACTCTGGTAATTCTCCTCGTTAAGTCAAGTCAGGAATGTGAAGTATACACAACAGGGTTTTCCTTATTTCCGACTGGATTACTATCCTGCTGAGAAAAGTTAGGGTGTTGTATCGTTTATCAATTGTTACTGCAGTTCCTGACATCTTAAATGAAATACCTTTAGTTATAGAGATAAGAGGTAACATTAAAGGCCATGCCACAAAAACCTACTGTGAGATAACCTTATAAAAGGTACTCTATTGTTTACTTAAAGAAGGCTTAACTTTACATGTTTTTGGAAAAGAAATTCAACCTTTTTGTGGTGATGTTTTGTGATAATGTCATAGCACAACATTCTAAAAAGGTGGATTTAACACAATTATTATATTAGGCAAGGCTGGGATACATATTGATTTATGAGAACTCTATGAAGGCTATCCTCCAAAGAACTCCAGCGTGCCCTAATTCAACTCCGAGAATTGCTTTGATAACTGTCTCTCGGGAAAATTAGATGAAAGCTTGCCCTAGGAGTGATTAAGAGATTTATGGGGTTTATAAACCAACATGAAAGCTCAGGATTTTAGGCTTCTACTAATTGTTTCCAACCCTAGGTCCCAAAACTCTGTCTCCACTATTGAGATATCTTAAAAGATTTTTCAAAATATGCTTCCTATGTCCCCGAATTGTTTAATTCAAACAGTCATACATTTTTAGATATTATTTAAACTGTAATGGACGTGCAAACCCACTTGATCCAAAGTGCTGAATACCGTCTTTTCACACATTACAGAGCATTAATGCCTGATCTCGTGCTCTCTGCTGAAATCATGTAGGTACAAATTTCAAAATAATGTTTGCTTGACAGTTTTTACATATTATTGAACTTCTTATAAATACAACGTTAATCATAAAAAATATATGTAGCTTTGTATACACATCTTTATTAATTACGCTGGCTGTATATGTCTGTCACATTAGATTATATATTTTGCATCAGCTTTTGTGTCTTGCCAATTATTTTTACAACATGAATACTATTCATTAGGCCATTCAGGTTGCAATAGTACGGTCCTTCCAACGGCAGACAATATGAGCACTGAAGCCAAATCTTTTTTTTTTTAATATATTCCCACAGTTTTTTGTTTATTTATCTTTATTAGCATATAATGTATTATTAGCCCTAGGGGTTCAGGTCTGTGAATCACCAGGTTTACACACTTCACAGCACTCACCATAGCACATACCCTCCCCAATGTCCATAACCCAACCACACCCCCCTCCCCTATAAACCCCAGTTTGTTTTGTGAGATTAAGAGTCTCTCGTGGTTTGTCTCCCTCCTGATCCCATCTTGGCACTGAAACCACATCTTAACACACAAAATGAAATCCATTTTACTATTTTGAAGTTTTAAGTAACTACTTTTTTTAAGATTTTATTTATTCATTTGAGAGAGAGAGCACATGCAAGGGGGGGGGCAGACCCCCTGCTGAGCAGGGAGCCCTGACTCTGGACTCAATCCCAGGACCCTGAGATCATGAACTGAGATGAAGGCAGGTAGTGAACCAACTGAGCCACCCAGGTGCCCCTAATAGAGACAAGCATTATACAAAAGATTTTTTAAATAAAAGAATAAATGAAATAACTACACCAAACATCACATTGTAAGTTTTTAATCAATTTCCTTTAAAAAAGTGGTATCTCAAAAAAAAAAAAAAAAAGTGGTATCTCATTGTGGTTTTGCTTTGTATTTCCCTGATGCCGAGTGATGTGGGGCACTTTATATCTTTTTAACAACTTCTCCATAATTTGAGCACTTAATCTACTTAATTATGTGAGCAATAGTTAGATAATGTTAATGAATAAATGTAGGCAAACATTTGGCATCTTCTGTGGTGTTTCGGACTCCATTGTCCATTATCCAGAGGACACAAAAGGAGTGGTTTAGAAAAGTGTTATTTGTTATGATCTAGTGAGATAGGATTTCCTCCCTATCTCACAAACAAAAATACAACAATTAGTTGCATATTAAAGATGATAAAAGACAGCATTGTAGTAACAACAAGGATCACAACCCCGGCATTCGAATGAGACCATTTGTCAGGGCAGCCCGATCATTTTCTCTGGCTTTATCAGTAAATAAAATACTGTTAGAAATATGAACTTATAAAATAGGTTAAAACTACTAAAATCCCTATGTTTTTGTTTGTTTTATGAACCTAGATTCTGTGAAAGGTAACATTTGAAAAATGAATTCCACAGTCCTTTAGAGCTTTAATACAGGGATTAAAATCACTAACATTTAAGTTACACAGTTAAGCATTACATATACTTCAATGATCATTCCTAGATTTTTGCTGCTTTTCTTCTTATCATTTAGGCTCTGAAGTCCTGAGATCTCATTCTCATTTTGAAAACTGCAGCTACTCAAACAGCCCATTTCAGCGTGGTGCTCCAAGTGACAGATACTACAAAAAGGTATTTTTACACTCTCTGGTATTTCCCAAGATTATTTTGTAGGCTTGCATGTTCACACTACTGTGTCAATGGCCTCTAAATTTCTCCTGATCCACTGCCCATTGTTTGAATGAAGTGTCGTCCTATTCAGAGTGCTATCTTAGCTTCAAGATCTGAAGAGCTAACTTCTCACAGGCATGATTAAGTCACTCATAGGGTTTAGCTACATTTTCCCCTCAGGCTTTACCTGAAACAAAATTTTCTATTAAGCAAGAAAGCAGAAGTATGAAGAAATGCTCTCTTTAGAGAAGATTCACAATTTGGAGGAAAAACTTAGAAAAGATACCAGGTAAGAATGGGTATTTTTCTAACTCATCTTCAGCAGTGTTGCTTCTTGCTGGATTTAACCTTGAGTTTCCCTTCAGAGCTTGAGTGAGTTCTTGCAATCTGTTTTTTTTTTTTTTTTCCCGGGTTTTTTTTTTTTTTTTTTTAGGGCTTCTTTAAGGAATTAAAATCTTATCCTCCATGGTCAGTTATCAAAACCACGATAGTCTTTGTTCTTCTCAGACCATTTATACCATAATCCCATCTCAACTTCAGCCAGCCTCTTTTCACTTAAAATTTATAAAGAAAAAAAAGAAAAGAAAAGAAAACCATCATTTGCTTTCTCAAGTTACTTGCCTTTTTCTCTGCTCCTTCATCAGCCTTTCAGCCAATAGAAAAGGAGAGATTAAAACATCAACTTGCATGACAGTAATTCTAGCTTGCTTGAGGTGCTTCCAAGAATCCCTTTTTAATTGGAATGGAATTTCATTTATTCTAAGCTTGTCTGCTGCCCTCCCTACACGCATAAATGATGTTCAGAGTCACAACTTCCGTATTGGAAAGGATCCAAGCCTTTCTTCCCAGAATTTAGTTTTTAAAGGACACCTAAACACAATTTTTTAAAAAAGCAAACAAAAAACAAACAACAACAACAACAACAAAAATATATAAAATTAAGTGGAACTTTAAGGCAGTTTCACCAGCATATCTCATTAACCAATATATATATATATATATATATGTGTGTGTGTGTGTGTGTGTATCATTCATTTTCATTTGTTCATTTATACTACAGCTAAAAATGGCAATTTCCCCCACCCCCACCCTCATTCCCTGTTTTGCTCCTTTGTACCATGTTGCAATTCACAGGGCTCTGCAGAGGCAAGAAGTCAGGATAGATTCACTGAGTCCAGGCAGGGAGAGAAATAAATCCAGAATGCAGAGCCTGGCCAACTTCGAGTAATATGTACCTTGTATTGACCAACTCTTTGCCCCAGTCATGGATTGACTTACTCAATTCCCAGCCCCAGAGCTCACTTGTGTGCTCACCAGATCTCTCAAGCCCTTTTTAATAGCTCAATGAACAGACCCAGTGAGTTTCAAGAGTTTTACCAACTAGTCAGAAGTGGTGTGAGAACCATTAGAGCCAAAACCCAGAAGGACTTCACCTTTGCCAAACTAAGCATTGCTCTGAAGAAATTCTGTGGTTAGTAATATTCCCTATGAGAACTTCACAGAATAAGAATTGATAGAATGAGCTAGAGTTGCCTTAAAAAAGAAAGCTATTATTAGATTTATTATTTAAATTTATAAACTGGTAATACAAAAGAAAGTGATATTAAAAGGGATTCAGAAGATAACTACTCTTACCTGTGAGCCTCTCCTCTCCATTTCTTAACCTTC